>NC_045554.1:39212914-39280414 GCF_009769535.1 Thamnophis elegans
GGCTCACTTTACTTTCTGGTTCATAATCAATCTATTGTTCTTTTATGCATAGATACAAAATTCACAATACGGCAGTCATACTAATACCATTTTTAACTCTCCATATTCATATATGTTGGATATATCTATAGTCCTAGTCAGGAGTGGGCTCCGGCCAACTTTTCTGCCGGTTCGTCGTCCACCCTTTGCTGCAAGTACAAAATAGGAATCACCTTTGGTGGGAAAGTAACAGCGTTCCGTGCCCCTTCGGCATTTAGTCATGCCGGCCACATGACCACGGAGATGTTTTTGGAGAGTGCTAGCTCTTTGGCTTTGAAACAGAGATGAGCACCACCCCCTAGAGTCGGAAACGACTAGCATATATGTGCGAGGAGAACCTTTACCTTAGAAGAGTGTCTGATGGGAACAAAAGCTTCATGCAGATCAAAATTTCTTTCCTTTGATTTGTTTTAATTTACGTGGTTTGGTAAAACAACTTAGATTAGGTTTTGCCATGCTCATGTGGTCTAACGGGGGTTGGGTCTATGAAAGTCATGATAGGAATTCTGAGAGTTGCAAAGACATCTAACAGGAATTCATCATTTTGAAAGGACAGCTTTACATTACAGCTAAGGTTTCCCTTGCACATACATGTGCTAGTCGTTTCCAACTACAGGGGATCAGAAAGGTCAGCAGTTTGGCAGTTCGAATGTGCCGCTTAACAGAGTGAGCTCCCGTTACTTGTCCCAGCTTCTGCCAACCTAGCACTTCGAAAGCACTGTAAAAATGTACATATGCAAGTAGAAAAATAGGGACCACCTTTGGTGGGAAGATAACAGAGTTCCGTGCCCCTTCGGCATTTAGTCATGCCGGCCACATGACCACGGAGATGTCTTTGGACAGTGCTGGCTCTTTGGCTTTGAAACAGAGATGAGCACCACCCCCTAGAGTCGGAAACGACTAGCACATATGTGCAAGGAGAACTTTACCTTAGAAGAGTGTCTGATGGGAACAAAAGCTTCATGTAGATCAAAAGTTCTTTCCTTTGATTTGTACTCGGTGGCCACAAAAACAAAGTTTCTACTTTAGAACATTTAGTAGAAGAACGGAGGTGAAAGTGTCATAGCTGTATAGTCAACTTATTTATCACAACAATTATACGGCTACAGAAAGGCTAGCGTTATCACAAAACCACATATGGGACATGCCCATTTTGGAAAACTGCAACCTTTTGCTTTCAGTCCATGGAACTGGACAACAAAAATGCACAGTAATAAACTGATTATGCCTGTAATCAATGGATATTTGTATAAATGCCAAACATAAGGCATAAGTGACTCCATGTGTTAATCACAAGTCAAGTGTTTATTTCAGCTTGCCTGCGTGCAGCGAGAGGAACAGAATTCAGTCTCACTTCAGAATAAGGCACCGTTAAAGAGTCTTATGTAAACAGTTAATGAAGAAATGTTCAGAGATGAATTAGAATTGGATGTATACGTCATATAATGTAGCAAGGAGTAGGGACTTTTTTTTTTTCCTGGCTAGGCTTCTGAGAATATCCAACTTGTTCCCTAGTGGTCTTCAGCAAACATGTAATTATTTTGTTAATAAAACACCCATCTCATTCCAGGTCTAGACTAGAGCAATCCATTTTAAAAATGCAATCTATTCAATTACAAAGTCTTACTACATGCTAACTAACAGACAAGTGAGATAAACAGTAACACTATGGAATTGAGCCTCTGTTGGATACAGCGAAACCACCAGAAGCTAATTAAAACGGATAGAATTGGCTAGTACCTTCCAGCCCATACATACATAAAGCTTGTCCCAGTCCAAGATGAAAACCATGTTCCTGCATCCTACTTTATGCCATTGGTTGCACTTCTGCAACTAGCCAATTATCAAGGCTCAATTGCCTTGAGGCTTGTGGCTTGGTGGGTGTGGCATGGCTTGGTGGGTGTGGCTTGGTGGGTGTGGCAGGGGAAGGATACTGTAAAATCTCCATTCCCTCCCAATCAGCTGGGACTCAGGAGGCAGAGAATAATGGGGTGAGGCTAGTCAGAGGTGGTATTTATGGGTTCTCCCGAACTACTCAAAATTTTCTGCTATTGGTTCTCCAGAATTGGTCAGAACCTGCTGAATACCCCCTCTAGTTCTAATATATAAGGGACGTCCACCACAAAACTATACTGCTCTTGAGAAATCAAAAAGAAAAAAAATGAAAGCTTTCATAGAAGATATGATAAACCCAACTTCTCAATATGACTTTTTGCAGATTTTACTTTGGTCACTGTGGCTGAGAATTCTGGGAGTTGAAGTCCTCACATATATTGGAAAAAATAGCTTGGGGAAAGTTGATAAGATATATTCTCTGTCCCGGGGTCTTGCCTGGAGGCGCACTTCTTGTTCTATTTTCAATATCCTATATTTATCAAAGTGAGGAAGACAAAGAAATTGCAATAATTACAGCAACAATGACTTAATATTAGTGGGATAGTGATTTGTGGGATGGAAGTTCTGAAGAGCAGACATTAAACAATTAGTATTCACAACAACAGTAGAAGTAAGAGACATATAATTTACCAAGATTCCGCAGATGGGAGAAAAAAACAAGAGAGTTACCTGCCATTTGCAAATATAACCAGAGCATGCATTTCTACAATTTTGGTTACTTTACATCCAGCAACTTTTATGTGCAAATCTCCCCAAAAAATAGACAGCGTTGCATACAGGGGAAATGGGTGGCAAAAAAAACATGTAATAAATAAATAAATTAGATCAAGAAGAGAAGACATACTGCATTCATGTTTTACAATTTTCCTTTTTCCTAACAGAATAATTTAGTAAACTAAATTAATCTTACTGTGTATAATTTCAATGTCTATATAGAGTCATGTGGTGCAGTGATTAAAGGTCACTATTGCAGGCAAATTCTGCCCACAGCCTGGAATTCAATCCTGACAGAGCTCAAGGTTGACTCAGTCTTTCATCCTTTTGAGGTTGGTAAAATGAGGACGCAGATTGTTGGGGGCAATATGAAATAATGCTTATATTGTAAACTGCTCAGGGAGTGCTGTAAAGCACTATGGAGTGGTACATAAGTCAAAGTGCTATTGCTATTGTTATACTGGTGTTTTATAAATTGTCAGTTCTTAGAGTCGCCTAAAGGCAAGATGGATGGCATAAAACTTTAGTAAATAAATAGGTAAAGGTTCCCCTCACACATATGTGCTAGTCGTTTCCGATTCTAGGTGGAGGTGCTCCTCTCTGTTTCAAAGCTGAAGAGCCAGCGCTGTCCAAAGACATCTCCATGGTCATGTGGTCAGCATGACTAAATGCTGAAGGGGCACGGAACATTGTTCTCTTCCCACCAAAGGTGGTCCCTATTTTTCTACTTGCATTTTTTACATGCTTTCAAACTGCTAGGTTGGCAGAAGCTGGGACAAGTAATGGGAGCTCACTCCATTACGCAGCACTAGGGATTCAAACTGCTGACCTTTCTGATCAACAATTTCAGCATCTTAGCCACTGAGCCACCACGTCCCTTCAAATAAATAAGTATAAAATAATAAGGTAGGTAATACAGAGATATTGGAAGCTGTTTTCTTCCCATTCAGAACTTTCTGCCGTGGCTTTCCCAGAGTTCAAGCCGACATCTATTCCATCCCTACTTTGAAAGATCATGATGCCTTCATGCCAATTATTTGGTGGGTTGAGACATATTCGCCCAATAAACATTATGCCAAGGGCTGCACTCCCCCCCAAAAAAATTAAATGGGGCAAACAGAAAGGAAAAAGTAAAAACCCAACAAAAGCGACACATGATTTAATTTACCTTTAAAGAACATTGAAATGAAATGGTTTAAATGCAGTGGCTCTAACTGTTGCCCACATGTGCAATAATATTTTCTTTTCTCAAGGGCTAAGCACTGAAATTTGGCGGTTGACATTCAGAGAAGCTTTGGGAATTGCTTCCAAAACCTGGGACTAAGTACCCCTGCTCTTCACAGATAACAGGGTTGGGATACAAGATTGCCACAGGTAATGGGCAATATGTGCCTAGTAAATTCCGACCACAATAGAAATCTGTATTGATCCAGTGAATCACGACCTGCATGGGATGTTGAATTAATGGAGCAAACTGCAGAAATGAAGGAGACAGGGTAACTCAAGTTCCCCATAGTCCTACAGACAATTGATAGCCCAGGATGAGGTTTCCTAGATAGCAAATTTCCATTTATCTCTTCCTCTTCCTCCCAGGAACTTTGGAGAGAGGCCCTTTTTTTTTTTTTGGTTGTTTTAAATACTGGAAAGAATGCCAAATCCTATGTTTGTCAATATTTTGAAACATCAGCTGCATCTTCTAAACATTCTAAACACCAAGAGCTTCTGCACCAGAGACAATTCCTTGTGTACTGAATCACACTTGACCAAACAATCCTATTCTGTTCTGTTCTGCTCCACTCTACTGTTTTCTACTCTTGTTCTGTTCTGTTATGTTCTGTTGTAGTCTAGTCTAATCCATTGATTTTATTTGTCGGAAACCAGCTGGGAAGATCATAAATGGCGAATCACATGACCCGGGACACTTTCCTGCCACATCCTAGCTTACATTTGCGATATTTTTGATGATTCTACCTTCCCTTTTATAACTATATCTACCTTCTCTTTCTTTCTTTCTTTCTTTCTTTCTTTCTTTCTTTTTCTTTCTTCTTTCTTTCTTTCTTTCTCTTTCTTTCTTTCTCTCTCTCTCCCACCTACCTAGCTTATCTATCTATCTATCTATCTATCCATCCATCCATCCATCCATCCATCCATCCATCCATCCATCCAAAATGTAAGCTAGGAGGTAGCAGGCTCATTTTCTTCTCAACCAACCCCCAGTTGCTTCTGGGAGGAAGGAAGGAAGGAAAGAAGGAGGGAAGGAAGGAAGGAAGGAAGGAAGGAAGGAAGGAAGGAAGGCCAACACCTTTGTATAAAATAAGTTGTCAACTACCCAAGGCACACCCCAGACATCTTTGCAACAGACCTCTCCATCTCCTCCGAAGGGTTAAATTTATATTCTATTAAAAGCCTCCCCGTCTTCTTCCCTGTTCCTTTCCCCCTCCCTTTCTTCCTTTTGGTTTCATCTTCTCTGTAAAATACATAACTTAAAGTGAAATCAAATATTAAAAATGACAGACTCTATAAGTGCCGTGAGTAACTTCAGGTCACGGAGGGAGGGAAACGCAGGCAAGTTGTCAGGCACTATCTGTCAGAGTGAATTAGAAACAATCAACAGAGACTGAAAGGGAAGGTGATTGTTATTAAGCAGTGGGGCTGTGAGCAAGCTACCCAGATGTGGTCATGCATATAAAGAACAGGAAACAGGAGTTTAATTCAGGAAGCACTGGTGAATAGGGCAGCACAAAGAATAAAAGTCTTTTGTCACTAATAAGCTGGAAGTTACTTTGATAACAGCAGGGTTAGCGTCGAGAATAAAACACATTGCTTTCCCCTACCCTACACCATTAATATCACAGAAATCTGGTAGAAAGGAATGGGTGGCAGAGGGGGAACGCTTAGTTACTGGGGCCTCTCCATCAACCCAGCAACACAATGTCTCAGCTCATATTATTAATTAGGGTACCGTGATTGGCGAATGTCTAGATGGCAGAACGGGTGGGGGGGTGGAAAGGTCGCTGCTTTCTCTACCTTCACAATGGCTCCCAAGCAAGAACTCTGCACACCGCTAATAGTCATAAGATTAAACATCTGGCTGACTGTGCAACCAACCACAATGTAATAATAATAATAACAACAACAACAACAACAACCATAAGATCATCACTGTGTCATTGTTCCATTGCTGAATTGCTTTGTGTTCTTTTTCCCCTTTTTCTCACCCTTTTCTTTTTTCCCTTTTTCTCACCCTTTTCTTAGGTGAATCGTTGGAAACCATCTAAATCTAAGGAAGATTGTTCCTCTGGCAGGGAAACTTAATTTTGCATGCAGACCGGGCTCGATTTTAGAAAGGGTGTGATGGGAAATCAAAATGTTATAAGCATGCATTCTACCATGATTGTTTAAGACTCGAGATGGACCGCGGAATAAATAAAGATTCAACAACAATGCTTCTGGTGATGCATAGAAGTTGACGGATAGCAAAGATGAGAAATCTCCAGATGGTGGGGGAACACAACTCCCAGCAGCTCCCAATGATACGGCTAAGGATGAAGAATGCTGGGAACTGTAGTTCGGCAGTTTATAAAAGGCTTGCATTCATGTGAGAGGCTAAAACAGAATGAAATCCCAATTCTCATGACCCTTTCCCTGAGAACCACGGATCAATCATCAGCTGGCTTCACACCTCACACTAAGCCATAATTTATTTTAACTACAATTTGCCGACAAGGCCACAACAGGTCAGATTCACACCTCCTGTTCTATCAAAGCCAAGAAACCTTATTATGATTGAGCATGAGGTGCAAACCAAGTGACCAAGGTTAGATGAATGGTCTTCCCAGGCATTTAGAACACCTGAGCTTCTGTTCAGACATGTGCAACTCATGTTCTATGTTCTTTCCTTTGCAGGCATCAGTATTTGGATTCTTAATTTATCTCTGGAAAGTGGAAATATGCCGAGAGAGAAAAATTTAAACACTTGCAAACCTCCAGGAAATATAAACAGAGTGACCACGTTCTCTACAGGTACCAAATCTATGGAGCTCTCCGTTTTTTTTCTACGTGTTCTTACATTGTATGCTGGTGACATAAAGGAAGACTAGAGTATATCATTACATTTTAATTCCCTACCTTTAATTAAACTGACTAAGACACAGTGTAAAGCCATCTGCAAATGTGTTTCTACTATCTGACCAATTCTCACAGATGTACAAACCTGAAACATATGATCTCCATGGATTTGATCCTGGGAACTTTCATAGCCAGCTATGAATTTAACATCTGACCGTCCATTACTGTCTTCTCCCCGCAGGAGTTAATCTGATCAGGATGTCAATGCAAATCCCCTTCCCATGCAACGTATAATCTTACAATTAGTCATTGTGCACGTACATAAATTGGAGACAGGCGTCTTCTTGCTTCATGCATCAAGAGGAAAGTTGCTGTTTGCATCAGTGGAACTTGTCAATCTGATGCAAGAAGCAACGGCTTCTATAAGGAGATCCTTAATGGGACCAGGGTAAAATACTAAATGATCTCATTCCATCACTAATGTTTATTGAGTTGCATGATTATCATCAAATCTGTTAGGGCTCACAGACCATAAAACTACAGAATGGGAAAAAGGATGTTCTCGGGCATGTTCAGAATGGTTTGTTATAAAGAAGCCACATGGTTGCGTCTGGAAGGAAGAACAAGAATGGATAACTTCAGTTCAACTTCACGGTTCATCTGGGTTCAGGAGAACCCGTAGCTAACATTATGGCTGGTTTGGAAAACCTCCAAATCCCACCCTGGCTGGCCCCCCCTGCCCCCCCTCCACCCCTTCCCCTCCCCTCCCAGGAGTCCCCACAGAGCCCATTTTGGATGCGAGGTAAGTGCAGAGCCCATGTGGAGGCTTGGGGAGGGGGGGAAACGGGCCTCCTGGAAGTTCCAGAAGGCCGGAAACGGGCCCATTTCCAGCCTTCGGAAGGCCTCCGGAGCCAGGAGAGGCAGTTTTTGCCCTCCCAGAGGCTCAAAGAAAGCCTCCGGAGCCTGGGGAAGGGAAAAATCCCCCCCAAACCATCGTGCAGGAGGCCAACTAGGCCACATCCAACATGGCCACACCAACCCAGCAACTGGGCAGAGAACCTGTTGCTGAAATTTTTGAAGACCACCCCTGGGTAACTTCCAGACAGACCAAGATCTATCAATCAGGAAGTTTTTAAGAAGAGATTTGACAACCATTTGTCTCAAATGGTATAGGGTTTCCTGCCTGACCAGGACATTGGACTGTAAGATCTCCAAGCTCCCTCCCAACTCTGTTAATCTGTTAAATTAAATACTAAGCTTCTTTCTTGGTAATTCTTGGATGTTTTCTGGTATGGAAGAGATGACACTTTCCCAATCTATTAGAGTCTGGGGTGATTCCTCTTCATAGTCTTCAGACCCCCCCCCCCCCAAAAAAAAAACAATGTAAAAGTTTCCTGTTGGAGTAAAGCTGCACATATTTAGCTTGAGGAACACGTGAATCTATATAGGCAATATCTCCAAGAAGCTAAAAGTTGCCTTCTTCTTTGTTGAAACAATTGTTTGGATTTTCTTAATTCGCCCTAAATTCATACTGTATATAGTTTGGCTAGGCTTTTAAATCTTCTGTCATTAACCTTTCTATGGAAGTTTGTTTATATCCCACTTTTATTTGTTTTTAATATCGTTTCATTTAACATCTCATCATTTTTTATGGTAATTTTATTAAAGATCACAATTAAAAAGATAAAATAATTGCAAACCAAAACAAAGCTAAAAGAATAAATGCTGATCTGTAAACCAGTGGAATGGCTTGCCCACAGAAGCTGTAGGTGCCCCATCTCTGGAGGTTTTCAAGAAGAGAGTGGACAGCCATTTGTCTGAAATGGCATAGACTCTCCTGCTTGTGCAGGGAGTTGGACTAGATGACCGCCGAGGTCTCTTTCAACTCTTATTATTCTATGTTCTATGTTCAGTCTTCAGTCTTTAATTTGCCATTTGTCATTTCTTTCCTTTATCAATTATCAATTTAATACCTCATTAAGAGGTATAAGAGAAAGAACATTTACAAATTTTCTGGTGTTGTAACTTCCAAGTCTGTCTTGGTGTGGATGTAAATGAAAGACGCAGGTGTCTAGTTACTTAGAGCAGTGGTCTCCAACCTTGGCAACTTTAAGACCTGTGGACTTCAACTCCCAGAGTTCCTCAGCCAGCTTTGCTGGCTGAGGAACTCTTGGAATTGAAGTCCACAGGTCTTAAAGTTGCCAAGGTTGGAGACCACTGACTTAGAGCATTGCTGTAAAGATGCCAAACTGCAATCCTTCCCTTCTTCCATCTTTAGAGCTTCAAGAAAGCAGGTGCACAAATTCTGGTATCTTTTATTAAGGGCATATCACTCACTATCATACCATAAATATGAGATAGAAAAATAGTCAGTTTAACTTGATGTGTTCCTGTTGAGTGAAAACTCGAGTAGCATTCCATTCCATGATGAATTCAGGGAAGACACAATCATATTCAGTTCCCCACTGTTACTACTTGGCAAAGGGAAAAGAGAAAGGTTCCCCTCGCACATATGTGCTAGTCATTCCCACCTCTAGTGGGCGGTGCTCTTCTCTGTTTCAAAGCCAAAGAACCGGTGCTGTCAAAAGACATCTCCATGATCATGTCATGACTAAACGCCGAAGGCGCACGGAACACTATTACATTCCCACCAAAGGTGGTTCCTATTTTTCTACTTGCATTTTTGCATGCTTTTGAATTGCTAGGTTGGCAGAATAAGAGGGGCTCACGCCGTTATGCAGCGCTAGGTATTTGAACCGCCGAACTGCCGACCTTTCTGATCAACAAGCTTAGCATCTTAGCATCTTAGCCACTGAGCCACCGCATCCCTCTAACTTGGCAAAGGAGAAACCAAAAAAAAAAAAAAAGAGGGAGAATTTCAGAGGGAGAAAAGGAGGTAGAAAGAGGACAATCAAAACAAAACAAAGAATTTAGATAAACTTCCTATGATATCAAGTACGGCAGAAGCTTCCAAGATCGCTCAGCAAAACAGTAGGTTCTCTCTGAGCAAACAATGAATTTACTGAGGTCATGAGAATGTATGTTGAGGAAGATTAGGAAGTGGGGGGGACTTTTACTTTTTATCAGAGAGTTTATAATCAGAAGAGAGAGAGCTATATTCTTCTTTCCTTCAAAAACAAAAAATATTCAGCTCACTTCAAGTCAAGGAAACCACGTAACATAGGAGAGGTTAGAGTAGCAAGGGTGGTTCTGGAGAAGACAATCTGGAGAAGAATGAAGCAGTCTGGTCTGCCCACTCAATTTGCTCTTGCTTCCTTCTATCATCTCTGATTTAGTGTTGGAAAGCAAGACTCTGAAACATGTGGCTCTCAGTCTAATTCCTAAAGGCTTCTGCGGAGTCTGTTGGTTCACACTCTGGCAAAAACTCTGTCAAGGATCTAGGAGTACTGATCTCAAATGATCCAAGTCCCAGAACTCACTGTAACAGCATTGCCAAAAAGGCATTAACCTAATTTTACGAAGCTTCTTCTCCGGTAACATTGTATTGCAAACTAGGCCATACAAAACCTTTGCCAGACCAATTCTCGAATACAGCTCATCTGCCTGGAATCCACACTGTATATTGGATATTAATACAATTGAGTGGGTCCAGAGGTATTTCACGAGAAGAGTCCTCCACTCCTTTGCTAGCCACAGAACCCCTTATGCCACCAGGCTTGAAATTTTGGGCTTGGACAACCTGGAACTACGCTGCCTATGGTCTGACCTAAGCATAGCACACAAAATTGTCTTCTACAATGTTGTACTTGTCAATGACTTCTTCAGCTTCAACCACAATAATACATGGACAAACAATCAATACAAACTCAAGGCAAACTGCTCCAAACTCGATTGCGGAAAATACGACTTCAGCAACACAGTGGTCAATGCCTGGAATGTTCTACCCGACTCCGTTGTTACATCCTCAAACCCCCACAGCTTCAACCTCAAACTGTCCACCGTGGGCCTCACCCCATTCCTAAGAGGTCCGTAAAGGGGGCGTGCATGAGCGCACCATCCTGTCTCCCGTCCCTGTCCTACTCTCCCCATTTATTCATACTCATTCCCTTTGTTCATGTCCATGTTTAGACTTATACCTGTTATCTTGTACATGTTTGACAAACTAACTAAATAAAATAAATAAATAAAAATGAGGCAATTGCTTGAGGCAATTGTGGAAGTTACCTATCTCATGGTCTTCTGTAAGATCTCCAAATATCTAGTAGCAAGAAGTGTGCATTTGCTTTTCATTCTGGTAATTACGCCAGAAAGTAAAGCAGGGATCAAATTCAGTATGAACGATAGGAGGATTTCCACTGCTGTTACTTTTTTGCTCAGTTTCTTGATTATACAGGCTTTGAAACTTTTATCGGCACAGAAGAAAAAGCTTTCCAACCCTTCTTCCCCACACGCTATTGGCTGCAACATCTGCATTGTTCTGCTGCTTGTTAGTGGATAAGGTATTTATATTACGTTCAGACTACATCAACAAGGTCAATTTTGTTTCAAGCCTGTAAGAAGATGATTCTGCAGATGAATTAAGCCCTGATTGAAAAGTTGCATTTTCAAATGCCTAATCACATTTTATTTCAAGGCACACCAAAAGCACAGCAAAGGTGTTATTTGTTTGCACATTTCAAACAACAAAACATGTAATGTTAGTAAGCTTAGGAAGGACGTTCGGGAGACAGTCAGGTAAAGATGAAGAAAAAACACGTGAGGTGCTTATAAGAAACTGTTTCTGAGATGGTTTTCTGTTCCACAGAATGAAATCTTTGATGCATCCTAATGTTTTAGCATGAGAGTTGATATTGGGGAATGCTGGGTATGGTTGTTATTCATCATAACTCAGATTTGATGGCACGGAGACATAGAGAATTGCAGAACATTGAACAAAACAGGAACAAGGTGAGTGGTTCAAAAGTCTGGGACTACTCTTTGATCTTCAATAGCAATAGCAATAGCAATAGCAGTTAGACTTATATACCGCTTCATAGGGCTTTCAGCCCTCTCTAAGCGGTTTACAGAGTCAGCATATCGCCCCCACAGTCTGGGTCCACCTCGGAAGGATGGAAGGCTGAGTCAACCTTGAGCCGGTGAGATTAGAACCGCTGAACTGCAGATAACAGTCAACTGAAGTGGCCTCCAGTACTGCACCCTAACCACTGCACCACCTCGGCTCTTCAGCTGTCACTCTATTCCCAGATGGGCAACTGTGGCAGAGAACACATGTCCTCTGTGGTACTGTGGCAGGGGACACAATGTTTTACTGATGGTTGATACCATCAGTGACACAACTGATCCTCAACTGGTCCAACTTGACAATATTTATCCATATCCTGGTTGCATCCCATCCTCACTACTACAATGTGCAGGACATGATTCTATCCTTAAAAACATTTCCAGAAGTGATTTGACTGGGCTGCTAAGCTGTGCAAAATATAGTCTGATACAATTTAAGGCCCGAGTAACTAAAGGACTGGCTCTCCCATCATGAATCTGCCTATCCACAAAGATCAATCAACATATGAGTGTCAGCCCTGGAAGCCATCTTTACTGTTGGAGCTTTAGTGCCTGGGAAAATGGGAGGGGGGATTACAAGGAGCGGAGGAGGATTAGCCATAACAACATTCTTTTCTCTGGGAGTTGAGGGTATTCGGCCTGCACCTGGAAGGGGTTGACTGGGAGTTGTCTCCAGTTGGGATGGTGAATTGATTGGACCATGTGATGGACTTGTGGGTGCAGGGGATGGATATTTGACTTTCTTTTGGGTGTGGAAATCCCAAAACTCTCAGATTCGGGTTTTCCCAGATGTGCCAATATGACATCTCTTATAAAATGGAACTTTGAGGAACTTCAAGTCTCTGAGTCTCCTTTCGTTGGGGGTGTTACCTGGAAATCTGACAATGATTTCCTTCTGAAGACACTCTTAATGTCAGAGGTTTATCCATTTGAGATGTGAGGAGCACCTTCCTCCTTATAACTCTAGGAATATTTTTGGGCTCTCTTCTATGTGTCCCTAAGGAGTTGGATTGTGGGCTTTATTCTCTCTATATTTAGAAAAACTGTCAAGATGCATTTCTCTTGTCATGCTTTTAACTGCTAATTAATTTTAATTTTAATTAGATTTCTTTAAAAAAAACATAGTCTCTATGTTCATTGTTGTTAGCTATTCTGAGCAGAAAGATGGGATTAAAAAGTGAGTAAATAAAATCTGCATTTCAACCTGAGCGACTTTTGGCCCTAACCAAAATGTTAAGCGAGGTTCCCAATTTCTTCACCTCTTCATACATGAAGGTTGTTTTTCCACATTTGATGGGCAAATGCTTCTGACGGTTCCTCAGAAGCCAAATAAGAATAACATCACCCTAATATCGTGAGAGAAAATATATGAAAGAACAAATACTTTATTGAGTAAGAAATAGCACTACTGGGGAGGGGGGGGGATATAGGAAAAGATAAGCTACTTTCATCATTTGGAATCATTTCATGATTGTTTTTGAAGTCATGGTATTATATACATTATTATAGCCTATTGAGTTGGATCAGGTAGACCTAGATTCAAGCTCTCAATTAACCATACAGTTGGCTTATAGCTGGTACTATCTTTTAGCTAAATCTATGTGTGGGACATGGTGGCTCAGTGGCTAAGACGCTGGCCTTGTTGATCAAAAAGGTTGGCAGTTCAGCGATTCGAATCCCTAGGGCCGCATAATGAGTGAGCTCCCAGTATTTGTCCCAGCTTCTGCCAATCTAGCAGTTCAAAAGCATTTGAAAATGCAAGTAGAAAAATAGGAACCACTTTGGTGGGAAGGTAACAGCGCTCCGTGCGCCTTCGGCATTTACTCATGGTGGTACATGACCATGGAGACATCTTCAGATAGTGCTGGCTCTTCAGCCTTCAAATGGAGATGAGCATCACCCACTAGAGTTGTGAATGACTAGCATATATGTGTGAGGGGAACCTTTACCTTTACCTCAACTCTAGGATTACCAGAGAGATCAAGACTCTATGTAAGCTGTGAAGAGCTCTAAAGAGAAAAGGTAGAGTCTCAATAAAGAGATGAAGAATCGTTTAAAAAAATCAGGCACAAACTATCCATTTTGTAGGACTCTGCTTTTCATGGTGGAAAAATGTAAAGGAAGCATCCATCAAAAACCACTGTTGAAGTCCAGCCCCGATTAGAATGAATGTATGTGATTGTTGCGATTTTAAATCGCTTTTTTCTCTCTCTCTTTTTTGTAAGCCTTCCGGAGTCCTTCGGGATTGGGCGGCATATAAATTTTATAAATAAATAAAATAAATAAATAAATAAACCAACATGATGACTTAAATGGAACCGGGTTGTGCATTACTGTTCACTCTGCTTGGTTTCCCCAACCACCAGGTTAAATGAAAAAGACCCTGTTTGTGACTCATCTCATATAAACCAGGAAACTGTCGTAAGCCGGGAACAACTTCTGACTTTGCCTGCTTAGGAACAGCACAAATTGCCTGGCTTTGTTAACAGGGGCACACTAGATATCAGAGGAGCATGGTACTCATTTCTGAATAAGTTAGGAAAAAACCATTTCTATATAAAGTCATCTAGTCACTCCTCCAGAAAATTCCGACCTTTCTCCAAGTACGTACTCATTTTCAGAAACCACAGGACCACAATTTTGTCAGGATCTCTAAAAATAAAATCGTGTAGTACGCTTCAGGGGTGAAATTCAGGAGGTTCTGACAGGTTCTGGATAAGCAGTAGCGGAAATTTTGAGTAGTTCGGAAAACTGGTAAATGCCACCTCTGGCTGGCCCCAGAGTGGGGTGGAAATGGAGATTTTGCAGTATCCTTCCCCTGCCATGCCCACCAAGCCACGCCCACAGAACCGGTAGTAAAAAAAAAAAAAGAATGTCACCAGTGGTACGCTCCCATCATATCATTGACAAAATAATAATGAAGTCTTGTGGTTTGGGGAAAAAAGCAAAGCAAAAGAAAACAGGTCTGTAGGAAATGTTTCTGCTTCTTGAACGTTATCTCCTTTGAGCGAAGATCTGGAGGTCTTCCCATGGTGAGGTCTTCCAGTACTTATCCCACTCAAGAACTGCTTCCCATTCTATGTTTTACTTTCCCCGAAGGGTGAAAAAAAATAAAACAATCCTCCCTTGCTTGGCACATAATCTCTAAATCTTATAAGCAATGGAAACAATTTTTCAGTCCGAGCAGATTGGCAGTTGAGATCATTGGTTTTGCATACTGTAGGGAGCTAAACATTTACCTTATTAAAAGACTGCCCTCCAAAACACAGTGCAGTTAAATAAACTGTTACCACTGTAATTGTTTTACAAGCACACTGCTGATAATATTATGAATTACCACTAATGTCTAGTTAGTAAATTAATACAGGAGTATCATTTAGTGTTAATTCCAGCGAGTTTCCTGAAGTTAAGTATATGAAGAGGGATTAGTTTCCTTCAAGACTGAAATGTGCCTATGAAGAAGGAGTGTATCACACACAGCAGTGCAGAAAACAACACCATGAAGCGGCATGCCAGGAATAGTTTGAAGTTTCCAGACTTGTCCGCTTGAGAACTCACCAGCCCAGCAGCTAGGATGAATAGACTTTGGGCTTCAAGTGAATGAGGAGGAGATAAAGATGACAGTAAGACATGAAAAGGGTGGCTCAGTGGCTAAGATGCTGAGCTTGTCAATCAGAAAGGTCAGCAGTTTGGCGGTTTGAATCCGTGGTGCCGTGTAACGGAGTGAGCTCCCGTTACTTGCCCCAGCTTCTGCCAACCTAGCAGTTTGAAAGCAGGTAAAAAAATGCAAGTAGAAAAATAGGAACCACCTTTGGTGGGAAGGGAACAGTGTTCTGTGTGTCTTTGGTGTTTAGTCATGCCGGCCATATGACCATGGAGACGTCTTCAGACAGCGCTGGCTCTTTGGCTAGAGTTGGGAATGACTAGCACGCATGTGCGAGGAGAACCTTTACCTTTACCTTTAGGACATGAAAACAGTTTTATTCTAAGATCTGATGGGCCCTGCTCTCCGACTGATCTTTTTTCCTTCTTAGAAGTCCACTCATCTAAGGTCCCTGAGATCATTGTCACCCTAATGTTTATTAATAATACCTTCATCAATTAATAAGTAATAAGCCATAATTGATAGCAGCTTTTATCAACTTTGTTAGATTATCACCCAAGAGTTATCCACCGCAAAGATTTAAATGCTTCATTTTATTTTTAACTTTCCCTTTTCTCTATTTCAGTAATGTCAGGCAAAGATCTATGGTTTTACTACATGAACAAATGATGGGGCAGAATAATTTATGACTTTGACTCCAGCTTTCAGGGAAGCTATTTCCAATGTTCACCTCTGATTTGGTTTATCAAAAGCTACTCAAACTAACAGCAGAGTTACTCACAGGTAGATGGTTTTACTACACCTCAAGGAGCGTTAGCCAGAGTCTATTTACAAAACTCAACCTGCCTGCCAAGAAAGTCTATTGCAGGTTGAATGAATTAACTCAACACGCAGAAGACCCACAGTTGTAATTCTGGATAGTAGGCCATTGGGTGAGTATGGGAATAGGAGGAAAGCAGGAAGGACCTGTTGTGGCTACGGATCACCTTAGTAAATGATGCTACCAGAAATATACTGAAGACCAGTGATGGGATCACATTTCAAAAGTTTTCCTTGGCTTGATAAGAGCTAGAGACAATTTGACATAGTTAATTGTTTCGCTGCATACAAACCGGGTAACAGACATTTAGTTAGGGAAGTGCCTAGTATGAACAACAGTGGCATGAATGGTTCGACTCTGGTGCTCCTCTGAGACTTGTGGGCATTTACAAACTTTCCTTCCATCAGTGAGTCCTAAAGGCCACAATGAACAAGAGGGTGCACATTGCAATCAGTCAATTACTAGATCCTTGAGAGGCTAAACTATGCCCAGTGAATTTGAACCTTGCAAAAACACGTTAGAGATACGGATTTGATGGAGCAACCAAGTTGAATTTCAAGTGAAGGTTTTGCCCCAAACCTTTGGCCTCCATACTTTCTTTTTATTAGAGAAAGAAAGTTTTTGCTCTATCATTTCATATCCACGACGGGCCCATTTTTACAGTCTCTTCCCTACCCTCTTTACAACTGAAAGACCAGGAGTCAACTCCCCCCCCTTGCCAGTCCTGTCTGGAAGACAGAAGTTTCTCCTAATGAAGAAAGAGTCATTGTGAAGCAGCAATCCAGAGGTCCTGATATGCCAGGGAAACAAGGAAAGGAGGGGAGGGGGGGAGGTTGTATTCAGCAAAGAATGCAAGCATATCTTACCTTAGCAGCTTAACTGCATACTTGTTTTAAGGACTGTCAGTCTGGTTAGCAATCACTCAGTGAAAGGATGCAGCCGAGCTTGGCACTGAAAGATTGCCAAGGGGGCGTCCCACTTCCCTATCACAAAAGAAAATAAAGAAAAGGGATGATGTAAAGTGAAAAGTAGCAAATTCACCAAATCACAGCAATGCGCAGAGGTCAAGGGAAATTCAACGGCGGGGTGGGGGAGGTGGGGGGGAGGTTAAAGATGAAATCAGATCTGGGGCTAGGAGAAATGACAATCTATCCTAAAGCAAGGCCAGTGGTGACGTGGGGCAGGCAAGATGCTAAATACTGCACAGCACTGGGATCATTCATTTTCATCAGATCAATAAAAGCTTATATTTATCAGGATTCCAAGCAGCTGCCACTTCTGACAACCTCCACTTTACTTTCCTCCCTCCTTCTGCTAGATCAGGGCAAAGAGAAGCAGGAAAGGGAAGGAAAAAAGCCGCTTTTAATGCTATTTACACCTGAAGTCACAATTCCATTAAGAGGACCTGTTTTGTTAAAGAAACAGGAATTGATATTATTATATTGGCAGGAGCTGGGAACTCTTCTTTGTTCTTCTCTCCATGTTTTTTTCTCCCCTTTGCAATCCAAACTCAGCAAGAAGGTTTTCTGACATTAAGTGCACTTTTTTGTTTTTTGGGTGGGTTCAAACTTACCATTTACAAAGAGAAGGAGAGGCTTGCTGCTAAAACAGTTACTACTCTAATCATCTGTACAACAATATTTGCTATCAGGCATTCTAAATAGATTATCACCAGTCCATCTGTGTCATTATTGATTTATAAGGCTTTAAGCGGCTTTAAAATGGAAGCTTTCCCACTAAGGGGGGGGGGGTTTCTTGTATAAATCAGAAGCATACTCAAATATAGCAGCCATCACTCAAGAAGAGTGACCATGTGTGCACATGCACATATTGTGTGTTTGCATATGTGTGTGTGTGTGTCATAGACACACACACACACACATTCATTTGCCACCTCCTTAACTCATAACAAGAATGAGAAGATGATAAATTGCTTGTAATATACTGATCCAAACTGATATGCAAATTTTGTTTTTTTTTTTAAATATATGACTTGAGTAAAAAGAGGCATCATTAACATATGAATGCTCTATGCAAATGATCGTGACAGAGCAGATGTTGCTGCATGTAATTGACCTATATTGAGAATTGCATCAGACCCCTTAACTCTATTAATTCACTACCCGGTAACTAGATATTGTGTCCCCCCCCCCCAAAAAAAAAGTACATTCTTTGAAACCATACACTGGAAGTAAGTCTGACAGAGTACCAAGGATACTAAAACAAGGTCATTGTCACCCTTATTTTGCTGTCATCTGCATTCTGCTCCTTATGGATGACATCATCAAGTGCCTGTGTAAATCGATCACTTAATAGCATTTAGAAAAATACTGCAGTAGGGAAACAGGTTAGGGGGAGAATTGTCCCAGTTTTTTTATTCTTTCTCTTTGGCAGAAATGTCATACCTCTTAAACTGAGGGCTTGCTTCTTCCTTTTTTTTTCTTTTTTGCATGAGTGCACTGTGAAACACACAGATGCCATTTTATTCCCTGTCTTTATTTTTTTTCCCCCTCCCCTCTTCTTCTCCGAATGACATTAAATTGTATTAAATAGCCTTTTGTCCACAGGGCACAGACCACCCTGTATATGATAATGTATTAATGCCCCCACGTTCTAACCACTGAGCTGAAACATTCGGAGACTTGGAGGAGAAGTATGAAGCTTCATTGTGTGTGTATTGCCTGCTAACAACTGTGACACATACTAATAGAAACATACCTAATAAATTACTGCTTTCAGGTCTACCAGGCTGACATTTCTCTGCAAGGGACAATTTTATATTTGTGGCACAGAACAAAATTGCTTCATATGAAGCTACTGTGGATTAGCATAAAAATTAACACTTAAATTTCAGCTTATTTTCTACCCTCTCTTCCTGCCACAACAATCAATTCCTCTTATAAATCTGATTAGATTTTATGATGCTTATTATTCAAAGCATGTCTCAACACAGCATCCACAGAGCTTGAAGACTATTTGTTTAAATGTGGGAGGGGGGGGAAGCAGCAGATAAATCTATAGGTATTTTTTATTACCCCATTCCCAACCAGTTTCTTTCTCATATTGTAACATCAGTAATTGATTGCACACATTAATTAACATGTAAGGTAGAATTTCTGCATTATGCATGATTTATTTTCCTATCTAGTTAGTAGCATTGTCTGCTGACCTTGTGCTACTAGGACATTGGACTCGATTTGGGTCCACACATAAACGCCAATGTTCATTCCCCCGAAAGTTATTAATGTCAGATATGAAATGAGATTTTTGATTTCACCTGCTTACTAAACCACAAAAGCAGTTGTTCCCAACAAAAGCAGGCTTAAAAACCTGGAAATCTGAAAATGATCAATTGCTGAATCTAAGTGGCATGCAACTATGTTCAGGAGACGCAATTCGGCAAGAGAGAATGGACAAATATCCTAAAACAGGACCAGATTAAAACAAATAACAAACAAACAAACAAACAAACAGAAGGGCTGTTAATAGGGAAATCATGAAAAATGGACATTGTACATAAAATGCCTACCATTGTACATACAAAATCTCCCTCTTTACATGATGACAGAAACCTGACCTGACAGAACACCAAGTGGTTAGGCTGATTTTTTTAACCTGTTAAATTTAAAAATAAGGTTTCCAGGCCATTAAATATTTTACACTAAAAGATTACCTTAAAACTGCATATCAAAGCTCCAGCACAAGCTTTGATGTCCATATGGTGCATCTGTGTTAGCAGAAGGAGCACTGGAAGTTACCTTTCATTGTCAGGTTCTATGCCACACTCTACTGCAATATTGTTGACAATGACTAAAAGTGAATCTCTAAAACACCAAAGGTGTGTTCTACTCCTGAATCACATCTCAAAAGACAGGTGTGTGTGTGTGCGTTATGGGAGGTCTGGAGACTATTTGGATCTGCATAGCCTTCTTTGTCCCTTATTTTGAAATGGGGGGAAAGCTCTGTTTGAAGGATTGCCAAACTGGTGTTGACTCTAAAGGCAACCTTCTTTTATTTCCCTTTCCAACTGGAAAGGTGATGCAAAGCCCATCACAAGACTGAAATCTCATAGGTCAGCATGGAAAACAGCTATTAGTGGAGTGGAGTGGAGTGGAGTGGAGTGGAATGGAATGGAATGGAATGGAATAGAATAGAATAGAATAGAATAGAATAGAATAGAATAGAATAGAATAGAATAGAATAGAATAGAATAGAATAGAATAGAATAGAATAGAAAATATGGAATGGAATAGAATAGAATAGAATATTCTTTATTGGCTGTAATTGGACACATAAGGAATTTGTCTTCAGTGCCTATGCTCTCAATGTACATTAAAAAAAATACATTCATCCAGAATCATAAGATCTATCCATTCTCAGATAGAATGACCAGAGAAAGAATGGTCCAAGGAACCTCCTTGTGGCCTGACCATTAATGATCCCTCTACCAAACCACCTGGTTTTGATCTTTATCACTTGGTCTGGACAAAATTAAACAGAATTAGGCATAATATTGGAAGAAGTGCCTCTGCGGGGATGGAAAGATTCCCCTTGTTGCGATTGTGAGGCTGATTTGCAAACTATTAAACTTATTGTGCAAGATTGCCCCACGACGTGTGTTCTCTGCTTTCCTAGAAAATCTGCAGGAAGCAACACTAAAGACAATCGCCTGGATAGCTGAATTGTACATCCAGTTATGGGGCCCCGTAAATGTTTTTGTATATATAATTATGTGGATTGTGTGTATATGTTTACTCCTCTTCTGTCATGTTCTCATCATACACTAAATAAATAAATAAGGGGAATTATGACAAGGAGATCAGAGGCCTATTGTCCTTAAATGATGTCACTTCTCCCATATTCATTCAATTATGAGCCTTTTTCTCTTTAAATAATGAGCAGGAGGTTTAGCTCAGTAAGCGTTGCCCAATAAGGCCATCAAGGGAGTGTTGCTTCCCTCTCTGTGACCCATTGAGAAGCAGAAATATAGACATTATCGGAGGGTTGATTATCCTCAAAATTTCCTTTTCAACAGAGAGTTATTTCCAGTCCAAATGTATCTAGCTTTGCCTCCAACCCAATGGATTGTGTTAAAGAGCCATCTGCTATCAGGAATTTTGCATCCATGAAAGTACTCACCAACCACACTCATAATAAAGGAGAATAAAAGAGGCTGGGAATTAGCTCTACATGCTCTGACTTTTAGCTCTCAAAAAGACCTCTATTTTTGTCAATAGTATTTCAAAGGTATGTATTAGAGGGGAGGAATCTTAGCTACTTTACTGCTGTTCAAATCAGTGGGAACCACGCAACCCAAAATGAATGCAATGCTTTAAAGATGCTTTAAAGAGAAACAACCAATACTTATTGTTCATATACAGTGGACGGTTTTTTTCAGACCTCCATTTTTTTACCATTGTTTAGTTCCCACAGGAGGGTTATTAGCGACTTTTATGACTTTAATCACTTGCCAAATCTGACATTGGGGGAAAAAAAAGGAAAGCTTTAACACCTCTGCCATTTTGAAAACAATGTTCTCAGGGACTCGACACTTGGATGCAAAGCTGATGGGGATTGGCAAAGCAGAGCTGCCCTAATTTGGAATCCTTCCCAAATCTGGGAATTTGCTGAATTCAGCAAGAACTCCCAGAATTCTGAGATAGGCTGGACATGGACTACGGTGATTAGGAACACCGGGAGCTGAAATCAGACCACTTCAATGAAAGCACCAGCTACGGAAGGCGTCTTCACGTCATATCACTGAAGGGTTCTTCTATTAATTTGTTTATTTAATACATTTATTGGCTGCCTATCTTGTCACAGGATAACTCTAGGCAGCATACAATGTTAAAAAGAGGGGTCCTTGTGCTCTCTGAGCTTGGTTCTTTTCTTGCAGACGTTTCATTACACAAACTAGATTACTTCCTCAATAGTAGTTTTCAAGTTGATGGGGTTACCTATTTTGGCTAATGAAACGTCTGCAAGAAAACAACCAAGTTCGGAGGGCACCAAGGACCCTTCTTTTTAACCCTGAACTGCAAATCTTCTCCTTCAATGTTAAAATACAAATAAACATATGATATTTTTCATTTTAACATTGAAGATTTATTGAACATTGAACGTTCATCATTATATTCAATGATAAAAATACAAAACCTTGGGGAGAAGGGGAGGAAGTAGGAAGATCCATGGGGAGGTGGAATCTGTTATTCATAGATAATATTAATGTGAACGCTCCCCTCTTGGAACTCCGAGCCAACTGGCAGAGAAAGGTATTTTAGCTCTTGTGGAAGGTCAGGAGAATTGGAGTCAACCTCACCCTGGGGGATAAGATGTTTATCACCTCTATTCTATTTCTCCTTTCTGTCACATCATTTGTTTTATTGTAAGCTTGGAGGCAAGGGCCATATGGGTAACCTTAGATTTACAACGACTTGTTTAGTGAACATACAAAGTTACAACGGCACTGAAGAATGTGACTTATGACTAGTCCACACGCCTACAATCACTGCAGCATCCCCATGGTCACATGATCAAAGTTTCAGCACTTGGCAACCAGCATGTTGTCATGTCCCAAGTCATGTGATCACCCTTTGTGACCTTCCCAGCCAGATTCCAACAAGTAAAGTCAATGACAAAGCCAGATTCACTCAACAACCATGTGATTCATTTAAAGAGTGCAATGATTCACTTAACAACCAAGACAAAAAAAAAGGTTTCAAAATCAGAAGCAACTCACTTAACCTTCCTGCCTTCCTTAGCAACAGAAATTCTGGTTCCATTTGTGTTGATAAGGAAGGGCCAAAGATCCTGTCTCACCCAGTTGGCCTGGGCGAGACAGGGGGAAGGAGGTAAATATTTGTAAAAGGTTTTTTTTCAAAATTTTCAATTAAAAAAAAGAAGAAACCTAGTTAAGGAAAAGCACATTGCTTTTTCTTCTAAAAATATCACCAGTCCCTCAATGAAATCTTTACATATCATCAGGGTTCAACATTTGGAGAATTTCAAACTATTTTTATCAATACCACAATGTATTGAATCTGGATTAGTTCTTACGGTTTCCTACCTATTATTTGTATATTTGTGCTTCACTACAGTTTATTTCTCCACCTGACATTGGTTGCAAACTACAAACCAATTACTTTAGACCAGTTAGTGGAATAAACTTTTCTGCTGTCTAAAAATGAATTGTAGATGGTGACCTTTTGATTTTAAATATAAACCTATGAATAAACCCTTCAAATCCTATGATATAAGGCGCTCACTTCAGAAAACCTAAAATCTGTAGTGATGGTGTTATGCTGTTTATATTATCACAATATTCTTATTAAAACAAGCATCATATTCAAACAAAGTACAAGTACATTTTTATTGGTTTTCTAAATAAACTTTCAATAAGATGGTTAAAATTTGATCATAAGCTTGGAGAAAGTTCTGTTTTATTTTTGGCAAAGCACTGTTCGTGCATGTTTCAAGTGATTGATTGTCCAAAGAAAGACAATTCATTGTTCAGTTTCTTGGACACAAAGGTGCCATTGTCTTCAGTCTTATTCTCTTCTCATTCTAAAATATCCTATTATTTATTTTAAAGAAAACATAAATGACCATAACAATAAAATCTAGCTACTCTATAATCATGTATTTTATACCTAGCCAAATTCCTTTCTCAACCATATGAGCTTCTTATCATCTGAATAGTTGTTAAACATAATGGCTTGTTTGTATGGTCCAAAATTGTTTCAGAAAGTCATTTCATATTTAATATTTTAACTCATTCTCTGCTGAGATTTACAAATGTTTTAATCTTTGCAAAGCTGCCCTGAGTTGTGTTTTAAGATGGACAGCCGTACAAATCTTTAAAGTAAATAAATTAACTCACTCCTAGATGGTGTTTCATTCTCAGAATATTCATATAGTGTTTCAAGAGAAATACTTGAGTCAAAAAAATCACAAGAGCAGCCCTGCTAGATAAAAGGAGATCTGAAATACTGGTCAACAGTTTGAGCCTAAATCAATAAAAATGAAAAGTATAAATGGTTACTGGACAACACAATTTTGGATTGGAAATTCAAGCTATATTGGACTGTATATGAAGACAGGTAGTCCTTGACTTATGACCACAAATGTTTCTGTTACTAAGCGAGACAGTTGTTAAGTAGGTTTTGCTCCATTTTACAACCTTTCTTTTTTTTTACAACCTTTCTTGCTGCAGTTGTTAAGTGAATCATTGTACTTGTTAAGTTAGTATCACAGTTGTAAAGTGGATCTGGCTTCCTCATTGACTTTGCTTGTCAGAAGGTCGTAAAATGGGATCACATGACCCCAGAACAATGCAACTGTCATAAATAAAAGTCAATTGCCAAGCATCTCAATTTTGACCATGGGGATACTGCAACGTTCGTATGTGTGAAACGGTCATAATTCACAGATGAACCACCAAGTAGCCTCAAGAGCTCTTAGGGAGAGTACTAACAACCAGATGACTGCAAAGAAATATGATCCTCCCATTCTCTCCAAACTAATCCTTCCATCGCCCCCACCATCCTGCCAGAAACTGATGAAGCTTCTTGGATGAGAAGCAAAATGCCTTTCTCTTCTTCTTCCTCAAGGAAAAAACAGTCCAGTTGCCTTTTGAAAAAGCATCTTTGAGACATCTGAAAGGAAGGTTGAGGAAGGATGGATTAAGGGACATATCCAAGGGGCATGTAGGTTGTAGAATTAACCCCATCTAAGCTATATCATCAGACCACATTTTGTTCCTTCTTTCGAGTGGATTTCCCTTATTTATCATTCTAAGGGGAAATTTAGGGGTGTGTGGCATTTATAACCCAGAAGTTTGTCATTTTTATTGCTGTGGGTCAACTATTTCTGAAAATAACCAGACTAGTGGTTGTGTTACAAGGGTGTTTAACTTGAGTATCTTTAATTGAACATGTTATGAACACTTCTGACACCATTCAGCTAGTGTGGCATTAGTAGGTTAATGCAAATTCTCTATTTTTATGTAGATCAGTTAAAAGTAAATTAATTAGACAACGAAAAAGAGAAAATGTGTAAATAAAGTGAAGGCTTAGTTTTACGGACAATTTCACAGCCAGCTCAGAACACTTTTTAAAAACATAAGATTACCACTAAAATGGTTATACTCAAGATCAGGAAAGATAAACCCTTTTTTGATTAAAAAATACAACAGAAGAGTAATTTGATTATAGATATAATCAGATAGTGCGTTCTGGAGGAGAACAATGCCTGAAACTACATAACTTGCTGCCTGCATAACTGCGATTTGCACATTTAAAATGATAAATTTAAGGCTATCAATACTAAATCAATTCCAGGAAGAGCAGATAAAACTGGAATAATTCATCATATCACTATATTGAAAACACAAAGAGGATGCAGAGGTAATGGAATGCTTTGACTTTAATTTTGTTTTAGGTTTTTCAAGGACAATTCTCCCTGCAAGACTTCAACATATGCATTTTTTAAATAAAAAAAAAATCATCCTTCAGCACATCTGATCCAAATATACTAATGATTTTTATTGGTCAGATCTTGAAAGCAAGGTTTATTTTAATGGGGTAGGCATTAATTAACCCAACATGTACTATCTTTCAGCGTATCTGGCCAAGAACTTTCATTTACTCGTGTTTATTGTGAAATGTTTGCATTCCCAACATTGGAAGCCCACACACAGATTATTTCATACTTCTCCTCAGAGCACTTTACAAAAGTTAAAAGAAGTTATTGTTTTTGATTAATGCATTAAGAAAAGCCCCGAAACCAGATGCTCAGAAGAAACACATTCTTCATTAAAACGTTGAAATGGCATTCATATGAAAATGAAGCGCTTAAAACAGAAGTTAGGCAGGCCAGCTTTTCATCATTTTTTTAGGTATCCCACAAAGAATTGACTTTGTCCATTTTGGCACATAACTCAACAGGAGACTTTTAAAAAAAAACACTTCACCAACATATTTAACTGTAACAATTATATCTTTTTTAAAAAAAAAAAAACTAAAATCTCACAGTAGATAAATAGATATGTTGGGATAGTGTGTTACAGATGGGAATTCTAAAGTGGGGTTGTCATCTTTTGATTAAGAAAAGGAAATGATTTCACTAAAAAGACATTCCCTCTTGTGTTGTTTTCTTTTAACTGAGTTTGTACTTTCCACTGAACTGGACATATTTATTGAGTCTCATAAGTTACTTCACAGTTACCAACATCACTGTAATCTCAACAAACTATCTTTTTTCTTGCCAATTATCTAAATATCATAACTATAAAATATCTTAAAACATTCTCTGCAGTGTAAACATCTTAGCTACAAAGTCTTAAGTGTAAACAGAACGATGCATCAGAATGATTTTAAGCGATGTTATAAAAAAAACTGCTCTTAAAAACTAAACAAAAAATGTAAAGCTTCCATCTGGTTTATGATTTTTCCACTGCAGAAATGCTGCTGTGTGCCAGTTTAGTGAACCATAGCTTACTAAAAAGATTGCCGAGGTCACCAAGAAACAAAGAGCAAGACTTTTAACGGTTACAGTTTTCTTGCTTTTATTTCTCACACATCGTTCTGATATGGCTCGAATAGAATTAATACTACAGCATAGAAAACTAAGACAGACAAAACTTTAGGTGTGTGCATGTATGTATGTATGTATGTATGTATGTATGCATGCATGCATGCATGTATATATATCTCCACAATCTGTTTAAAAGGGGAGCATTTGCACAAAGATTAATATTTTGCAAGAAGTGTCATTTAAGTAATTATGGTTGATTTCTTTGCAGCATCTAAGTGTGCTGTTATCACCCAACTGAGATGAATTTGTGCCTTCTTTACAATCTGTACACACATAGTTAAATATAGATAGTAAATTGCAGATGGAAGGAAAATAACTTTGAAGCTTCTTTTTGGAAGTCTTTGGATAAGTTTTAAAGGACTATTAATTTGGAATTCCAGGGGAATGGTTTTACCTATTCTGTAAACCCATAGAAAGGAAGAGCTGATGGCCTGGCTTTATCGTATCAATCTGTTATTAGGGAGGGATGGGATCCCTTTTCATTCTTTCAAGTTTCTTCTTAAAAGCCTCCAGTGATGGAGCATCCACAACTTAAAAGGAGGGCCATTCCACTGGTTGATTGTTTTCACTGTTAATTCAAGGTTGCTTCTCTCCTTGATTAGTTTCCATTTCTTGTCTTACCTTTGGGGGCTTTGGAGAATAGATTGTCTCTCTTTTCTTTGTGGCAGCCCTTCAAATGTTGGAGCACTGCTATCATGTCACCCCTAGTCCTTCTTTTCACTAGACTAGACATACCCAATTTCTGTAATGTTTTACCATCTCTGCTCAGGTCATCCGTTTGCCTCTTGATTGTTTTACTAATGGAGTTATTTGCAGGATCTCTTTGCCAGGATATCAATTTTAGTTGTGAGTATGGATTGAGTTATAATTTACAACTCTTCCTTCCACAAAATTCATATTTGTGAGCAGTGGTGGGATTCATCCAGTCTGCACCTATTTGGGAGAACCGGTTGTTAACTTTCTAAGTAGTTTAGAGAACCGGTTGTTGGAAGAAATCTCCTTTTGTTTTTTCCCACTTTACAGGGCTAATCCTGTAAGGAAGGCAGGAAGGAAACATTCTGGTGTTGTTTCTAGCCTGATCTTTATTGCCCTGCTTACAGAAACTGCCTCTCCGGTTAAACCTTATGACATAGTAACAGCTAATGCGAAGCGCCCATCGACGTGAGTGACGCTGAGTTGGCCATGCCCACCCAGTCACATGACACCAAGCCCCGCCTACCCATTGGTCATTAGGGCAAAGAACCAGTTGTTAAATGATTTGAATCCCACCACTGCTTGCTAGATATGTTTCTTTGTGCATATGGAGGGTGGGGGATGTCTAGAATTATTCTTGTGCACAGAATCTTTGCGGATATGGGCGAAAAGTCATTTTAACAAGGACTTTTTCTCACACACCTACTTCATTGCTTTTTTTATTAGGCCGTTGGATCATTTTGTGAGGAACATCCCTCATTTCGTTTTTAACTAAGTCAAAAATACAGGGTTTCCCCCACCCACTCTCTCTTTCTGAAACTGCCAGGAAATCATAATGTTCATATAAGCAAGGCCAGAGAACTTTCAGATCACTTTTTTAAACATGCAAAAGATGTATGTCTTATGGATGGTTTGTTATTTCAATAAAAGAAATTATCCAAAACAGCCTTTCCTAAATAAAATTGAATAAGAGAGAAATGGAACTGACATCCATTTTGTTTGAGTCCTTAAAGATCTGAGCTTCAATCTCTATGCACTGAAAGGCAGCAATAATGAAAAGCTGGTAATAAATGTTTATAAATCATAAATTAGAATTCCCAACTCTCTTTTTTCTGAGGGGTTCTCGTGTTTAATGGGCATATTTTATAGCATTAAATTGAATATAGAATTACAGAGTTGGAAGGGACCTTGGAGATCTTCTAATCCAACCCCCTGCTTAGGCAGGAAATGCTACACCACTTCAGACAAATGGTTATCCAACATCTTCTTTAAAGATTTCCAGTGTTGGAGCATCCACAACTTCTGGAGGCAACTTCTGTTCCACTGATTAATTGTTCTAACTATAAGGAAATTTCTCCTCCGTTCTAAGTTGCTTCTCTCCTTGATTAGTTTCCACCCATTGCTTCTTGTCCTGACCTCAGGTTCTTTGGAGAATAGTTTGACTCCCTCTTCTTTGTGGCAGCCCCTGGGATATCCGAACACTGCTATCATGTCTCCCCTGATCCTTCTTTTCATTAAACTAGACATGCTCAGTTCCTGCAACTATTCTTCATATGTTTTACCCTCCTGTCCCCTAATCATCTTTGTTGCTCTTCTCTGCCCTCTTTCTAGAGTTTTAACATCTTTTTTACTTCATGGCCTGGTAGAGATGAGTAAGAATGTTGTGCTTTTGTTATGGACATCTTAAAGTTTCCAAACTTTTTCAAACAAAGGGAAAATCTATCTATCCATTCATCTAATGCATATATATATATGCATATAGTTCATGCCTAATATACATACATAAACACAAGTAATGCCATCTGAAAACCATCTGGAAATCAGCATTCATTTGTCTTGCTGTCCAGGCCAACATTAACATTTACTCTGAGCATTTACTAGTAGAGTAAACGTCACAAAAGAGGGAGGCACTTTACATCAAAAGGGAAAGATGATATGAAAAAAATAATCTCGTAGTTTCTCTCTTTGAGTACACTTTATTTTCTTAAGAAGTAAGATTAAAAATACTCCTCAGAGGCTAACTTTCTCTTCCTTCAGCCTTTGCCCCAGCATTGAATATAAAAGCCCCAGAAAATTAATTCTGTATTTCTGTGTATTAAGGTAAAGGTTCCCCTCGCACATATGTGCTAGTTATTCCCGACTCTAGGGGGCAGTGCTCATCTCCATTTCAAAGCCAAAGAGCCAGCGCTGTCCGAAGACATCTCCATGGTCATGTGGCCAGCATGACTAAACTCCGAAGGCACATGGAATGCTGTTACCTTCCCACCAAAGGTGGTTCCTATTTTTCTACTTGCATTTTTTACGTGCTTTCGAACTGCTAGGTTGGCAGAAGCCAGGACAAGTAATGGGAACTCACTCCATTACGTGGGGCTAGGGATTCAAACTGCCGAACTGCCAACCTTTCTGATTGACAAGCTCAGTGTCTTAGCCGCTGAGCCGTGTCCCTTTTCTGTGTATTAAGCAGTTGTAAAAAACCTTTCCAGCAGAGGTGGGTTGCTAATTTTTTTACTACCGGTTTGGGCATGCTCCTTCGAGCGCTCTCACGTGTGGGTGACGCTTCTGCGCAAGAGCGTCCGTGCGGGTGGGTGGAACCTCCCACCAACGCTACTACCAGTTCGGCCGATCTGGGCCGAACCAGCAGCAACCCACCTCTGCTTTCTAAATTAGCACAATACACAATAGCATTTTCTTACCTGGGACATATAGAATCTTTGATCTTAGTAGTCTGTATACACGGATCCAGAGACCAAATTTCACATACAGAATCCCAATTCAGAGCAGAGTTGAAAGCCGGCTGCTTAATCACTCCGTCTCAATGTTCCCATCTGTGAAAACAGAATAATTACTAATTGGATTAAAGCAGGGAAGACCTAAGTTAACAGTTACGCAGTTAGTAGCTGGAGGTCTCTAATGCCTATTTGGTTAGATCTGGTTGTGGGAATGCTGCGACGGTCGTAAAGGTTGAAAAAGTTGTAAGTCATTTTTTTTTCAGTACTGTTGTAATTTGGAACGGTCTCTAAATGAACTGGATTAACTCTATTGGGATAAAAGAGAACACAAATAAAAGTCCCCCCCCATTATTCTTTTCCACAGCAGCCCTAGCATACCCAACGATTAATAAGTTTTTTTTTAAAGATGTTCCCCCATGTAATTTTTACTTCTGCACCCCAAATACATAAAAACCTGTACAATCCAGTTCCCACGTTGTTTGTTCACACAGAGTAACAGGATGGTTCACTGCTATTGCACCAATTAGCTCTCAAAAAAGGCAGAAGCAGTACTTTGATTGGAAATTTTGCAGTGCTAAATGTACCTCCTTTGAGTTCAGTACAACCCCCAAATCTTTACTTGCAGTCATATGAACTTTTTTTTAAAAAAAATTCATTATGTAGTAGGTGAACTTTTTTCTTCTTTGTAATTTGTTTAACTCAGATGTGTCTTGCATTGAAATCTGCAGTTCATAATCTTCGTTAATTATAGGAGACATTCCATTCAAAGAACAAAATGAAAAGTGTTGATGGAAGAGATAAATCCTCTCTCTATCTCCCTCCCTCTCTCCCTCTCTCTCTTTATCTTTCTCCTTCTCCTTCTCTCTCTCCACACATATATAGACAAACATACACATGCACACCCATACATATATATGGTATAGTATATAGAGAGATAGGGAGAGAGAGAGAAAGAGAAATGCATATAGAAGTTCACAATTTATGCTGAGTTTGTTCTTTTTATGAGTTATGTCCTATTGTTTGCCCTCCTAATTGGATGACTAAGTATCCAACATTTCAGAAATGTTAAATTGTGTATTCAACTTGTCATTCATCCTGCCCTTTGTAGGGCATTGGATAGCTACTGAGCGCATCCAATCCGAGGAGCCGTACGCAATCTGTGCAGCCAATCACAAGAGAAGGAACTGTAATCATGCAGGCAAAATCAAGTGGTATTCATCGGAGAAAATCTGCAAATGATTCTGGAATGACATTTCTGTGATCCTTTTCCAGCTATGTTGCCAAAGAGAAGAAACACAATATTGAAATGTTTCCTATAAAATATTGATTCCTCCGTATCATCATGTGAAGAAGTGAAATTCTCTCCCTTTCCTAAAATGTGCAGAAGAGGGGATTTTAGCAGTTTTACACTCCTGCTCAGCATCTCAACTCTGCCAAAAGAAATTATATTCTAATGTAGCTTGGTGTCTCTGGTGCCTTCCATTATCTCAGAATAGACAACCAGGTTGGGAAACAATTCGTGGCAGGGACTTTTTTTGCATTTGGACATCCTAAATTCAGATACAACATGCCTGATTCTGTATTTTATCTGTACATGCAGCTGATTTAACTGATTCATCCTCTTGTAGAGATGAATGGTAAAGCTACCAACCTATCTTCCACTGAGGACCTGTATACTGCACAAGTCAAAAAGAGGGCTGTGAAAATATCTACAGACCCCTCGCATCCTGGACATAAATTGTTTCAATTTTTGCCCTCCAAAGGACGCTTATAGGGCACTGCACACCAGAACAAGACACAAGGACAGCCCCCCCCCCTCGCAAACACCATCACACTGCTAAACAAATAATTCCCTCAACCCTGTCAAATAATTTACTAAGACTGTATTACTATTATTCTTCTCTTCCTTACTAGTAGCTATCTCTTCCAACTTATGACTATAACCATGTTGCTTGATTCTTTCGGTTCACCGACAAAAGGGCGAACGACAAAAGCACGCCCAACTAAACCGCGGTGACAAAACCGCAAGTTCTAAAGTGCGCCAATGAATGACCGCTGAAGCACGGCGACAACAGCGCAACGACAGAAGCGTGCTGTAAACCTAAACCTAACCCTAACCCTAAACCTAAACCTAACCCTAAACTTAACCCTAACCCTAACCCTAACCCTAAACCTAACCCTTACCTTAACTTAAATCACGCTTCTGTTGGCGCGCTGTTGTCATCGCATTGATGACATCGCGGTTTTAGCGATGCAGTTTTGTCGGCGCGCTTTTGCCGTGCGCACATTTGTCGGGTCACGGATTCTTTCAATTTATATTGTTTTTATTTGTTTCCTAATACGATTTGATAGTTTATTAGTAACTTTGACTATCACTAAATGTAGTATTATTTTATTATTGATGAATGTATTTTATTCTCCTTATGTATACCAAGAGGATATGCACCAAAGACAAATTCCTTGTGTGTCCAATCACACTTGGCCAATTATTCTATTCTATTCTGAGAGGGAAGTCTCAACACTGCACAAAGCTTCACAACTTTGCTTAAAAACATTATTAAAGAAGAGTCCTCCACCTTCTGAACCAACTCGTTCTCTGGTTTGCATCTTTAAGAACTTCTTGCTAATCTTCAGCTTAATATGCTTTTAATTTAAGAACAATGGTCCCATCCAATTTTCTGCTCCTTCATTCTTGCATGATGGCTCTTCAAATATCTAGAAATGACTTTCATCTCAAAATAGTGGAGAAGCATTTCCTCTAAGTAATCTAAGCTGAGCTGAAGCCCAAATCCCAATAGAAACAGAACGGACAGTTTTACTTAATTGATATTCTTGTTCCAAAGACTAAAAATCAAATGTATGATTTAGGGATCCAGAATCAAACACAGAATGAAATAGTCATAAAAGAAGTCATGAAAGAAACTAAAAGTTTAAACCATTGTATACCAAACACAATAGAATATGACTTGCAATGAGACGAATTGTCACAGCAAAGAAAGGGATGAAAGGGAGGTTAGTTTTGTTTAAGCATCAGTCTAAAAAGCAGGAAACTGTGAGTTCTAGTTCTGCTTAGACACAAGGTTATCGTTCGGCTGATACTCTCAGCCCTGGGAAGCAACAGTAGCAAACCACTTCCAAAATCTTGCCAGGAAAACTGCATACAGACAGTTGTCAGGAACCAACAATCTCTCTCTCTCTCTCTCTCTCTCTCTCTCTCTCTCTCTCTCTCTCTCTCTCTCTCTCTCTCTCTCTCTCTCCCTCCCTCCCTCCCTCCCTCCCTCCCTCCCTCCCTCTCTCCCTCTCCCTCTCCCTCTCCCTCTCCCTCTCCCTCTCCCTCTCCCTCTCTCCCTCCCTCCCTCCCTCCCTCCCTCTCTCTCTCTCTCTCTCTCTCACACACACACACACACACACACAGAATCTTCAATTTGTATTTATACAAAAACAAATTACTGCCAGTATCAACTGTAAATAATTTCCATAAAACTTCTGAACTTTCTCTCTCTCTAATAAGTTTAAGAAGTACTGATTTCTTTTGCTTTGGTTTTGACAATGTCCCTTTGTCTGCCATTATTGACAGCTCAAGCGCATCTGGAGTTATAATTGCATTTTTAAAAAATATATATGAAGGTCTGAAATTGAAATTAAAACCATAGAATGTAAAATTCTAGGATTAGCATTCTGTCTAACAAATGTTTCATTTGGTAGAAACCCTACTGGGGAGACATATACTGTATGTCAGAGCCAAAAGCTAGTGACTAATTTATTCCCAAATTAGTCTGTCCATATTCAAGGCAAAATAGATCAGTAGGTGATTTTTTTTTTCAGGACTGTTTGAGATGAATTGTCTCACATAGCAACCATTTAAATAACCCACAATAACCCTAAGCAATTCAGGACTTTGGGGGGAAATTAAACAGCAGCAGGACATTATATTGGCAGAGTGTATCTACATAAGAAAAGTTAAGAACATGGCAAACTTCGCTTTGTTTAGAAGGAAAGCAGATTTAAAATAACGAAAGCAAACCACACAGATTTAATTGATAGAGCATTTGAAATTCGCTTTAGAGGTAGCTCCACGTTCATTACGCACAACGGACTATATATCCCACAAACAAAACACACTAGAACTTTAATTTCTTTGCACAAACTCGCCACTACAAATTTCCTCAGCTATATCTGTTGCTAAGCAATGTGGAAATAGGACTACTAATTAGGACTGCATTCTGAATCACCTTTGATTTTAGACTTATTTGTCCTCCATACTCCAAAACACTCAGACCCCTTCCCTTTCACAGAGAGGGGCCAAGGCTGGGTATTCGAGCCAGAGACACCTAACAGGGTCATTCACTACCAAACTGGGGGTCATACTTGATGTGTCTATGCCAACTGAGGAGTAGGTCATAAAGCAGGAATGGATGGGTTGTATAGGGCTAAATATATAATGAATTTTAACAGATACCTGTGCAGTTGGAGATGGCTAATACAAGGTGTGCGTGTATGCTATATGATGAATGGAATTATCCTAGAAAAGATATTTTCAAAGGGCAGGATAAAAACATATGTAGAAAGTTTGAAAATGGAAGAATATGATAATTCAATGGAAATTGTAAATGCAGTAGGACCAGTTCTAACTTTTTGAACTTTCATGTGTATTTCATGTATAATTCTCTCTCTTGAAATTTTATGAGCTTTTTCTAATTGTCCATCTTGCCTGCCTGCCTTTCTCTTCTTTCTTTCTTTCTTTCTTTCTTTCTTTCTTTCTCTTCTTTCTTTCTTTCTTTCTTTCTTTCTCTTTCTTTCTTTCTTCCTTCCTTCCTTTCTTTCTTTCTCTCTCTCTCCCCCTCCTTCTTTCCTTCCTTCATTTTTCTTTTCTTTTCTTTCTTAATACAGAAACAACATCATTACTTCCCTAGTACATTCATCATATTTCACTGGTTTGAGTCACTCTTACGAGATTCGTCAATTAATTGTTTGAAAGAAAGCATATGAGCAGCATGTAGAATATCTTGCTATTGGGGAGGATTAGAGTATAATGGAAGAGCTTCTGAACTCCAACTGACAGCACCCTTCACTCTTTATCAACATTGCTGAAGCTTAAGGGAGTTATAGTTCAGCAGGTCTGGCTGCTATGCTACCTGTGCACTCACTACTGTCAGGTGAGAAGAACCAGGATCACACATTACATTCAAGTTAAGATAATTTATTGTTCATGACTATGCAAAATAAAATCTACTAAATGGTTAGCACTAAATTGGTTCTAGATAAGAGTCAATGAAATTGAAGGGGGGGTGGATTTAGACCATTTGTGAGAATGTAACAACTCTAGGCAGATTCCTCTCTTCACTCCATCCCCAGCTCTTTCTCCTACATTTACACAGAGGGGTCACAGATTAACAGAGTTGGAATGGACCTTGTAGATCATCTAGTCCAATCCCCAGCCCAAGAAGGAAACCCTACACCATTTTCAACAAATGGCAGTCCAGTCTCTTCTTGACAGCCTCCAGTGATGAAGCTCCCACAACTTCCGAAGGCAACTTCTGTTCCATGGGTTGATTGTTCTCACTGTCAGAAAGTTCCTCTTTATTTCTAGGTTGAATCTCTCCTTGATCAGTTTCCATCCATTATTCTTATCTGGCCTTTGGGTACCTTGGAAAATACCTGACACCCTCCTCTCTGTGGCAGCCCCTCAAGTATTGGAAGACTGCTATCATGTCTCCCCTGGTCCTTCTCTTCTCTAGACCAGCCATGCCCAGTTCCTGCAACCGTTCATCATATGTTTGAGCCTCCAGTCCCCTACACTCTTGTCTGCACTCTTTCTAGAGCAGTGATTCTTAATTTTTCCAATGCCGCAACCCTTTAATACAGTTCCTCATGTTGTGGTGACCCCCAACCATAAAATTGGTGTCTCAGTTCCTAAGACCGTCGAAAATATGTGTTTTCCAATGGTCTTATGCGACCCCTGTGAAAGGGTCGTTCGGCCCCCAAAGGGGTCCCGACCCACAGGTTGAGAACCATTGTTCTAGAGTCTCAACATCTTTTTTATAGTGTGGTGACCAAAACTGGATGCAGCATTTTAGGTGTGGCCTTACTAAGGCTTTTTAGAGTGGTAGTAGTAACTCCCTTGATCTTGATTGTATCCATCTGTTAATGCAGCTTAGGGTTGCTTCAAAAATTGAAGCTTAGGGTTGGTGAATTTCAAAAATTGTTCGAACCTACTCTGTGGGTGTGGCCTCCTTTGTGGGAGTGGCTTGCCGCCCCATGTGACGGGATGGGAGTGACTTGCCGCCCATGTGACCGGATATGAAGATGCCGACGACACTTGTCAGAACCACCTTAAATTACCTCACACACAGCACTGGCACGCATAAGAATATGACTTGGTTTGCGTTAAAACAACTTCAACACACGTAATGTTCTGATTGCACCACAAACGCAGTAGTCATCCTTACCTTTCACAGAGGCACTGAGTTTTATAAATAGGAGCATGATAGTGTAGAATAATCATATCCAAGGACCAGTGGTGGGTTTCAAAAGATTTTGGAACCTCTTATGTAGGTGCGGCCTGCTTTCCGAATCCACTGGTGGAACCTCTTCTAACCGGTTCGGTAGATTTGACTAACTGGTTCTACCAAATACGTGTGAACTGGTAGGAACCCACCTCTGCATGAAGCCCTCTCAGGGTCTCTGTTGACATATCTATGCTTTTTGTTAACACATCCAACAACCTGCATTTTTCGAAACCACTAGCTGACCGGTGGTTCCCCCAACTGTGTTCCAACAAGACTGTATGCAGAAGAGAAGAGATTTTGTCATTCTCCTACTAAAAAGAATGCAGAAGGGTTCTTCTCCATGCAACTCAGCAGGCATTCTCTTGTTTTAAAGGATAATACATCTCTAGAATGAGGAGGTAAACTTCACAACAGGTAATGCTGGCCTGACTTCATGATGGCAAAGATACACTGATTACAAAGTAAACTAAGAGGAAAGCAACTAAAAGAAGTCTGGATGGGGGGGGGGAATTGTGTGGTGACATTCCTCATCAAGAAGACCATTTCAAAATCTACTTTGAAAAGTCCCTAAATTAGGCTGTTCACGGTAATTGTATCATCCATTCTAAAGTAAGATTCTATTAGTTACCCCGTTCCTTTTAACCAAACGAAAACTCTATTAACATGATTCACTTATACTTTCCATATATAGATATTCTACTCCGACGGCTTTAAATAGATTCTTTTTTCCCTGGGCTTTTTCTGAAATTGCCGTTAAGCCTTTGTTTATATTTATTTTTACCTCAAGGGTGGAGTAGGCATAGGATTATTTTAGACTTTCTGCGAAAGATTTTCAGTGAACAGAAGCAAAAAAGAAAGAAAAAGCTACTTTCTATAGACAGATTGCTTTTAACCTTGCTCTCTGATCTTTACAATTACACGCAGGGAGCCTAGTGAAAGAACAAGGCTATTCTGCTGTTAATTCATCTAGCGCCTTTCCTTTGGGAGCTCTGATTATATCTCAAATTTAAGAGATTTAAAGAATTGCTGGGCAGTTCTAAGAGGAAGACAGATTTTGCTCACTCCCAAACCATTCAGAAAAATCTTCAACCCAGTGAGAACCAAACTCAATAAAGCAGGACTTCGTCATTAGCAAAGCTGCCTGCCTCGACAGAAAATTTATTTCCAAGAAACATAGGAATAAAAAACTACTTGACTTCATCATAGGTCTATGCAGTTGTTTCAAAGGTGCTTCTTCAAAAGGCAACTGAACTTTGCTTTTCCTTGAAGACATTTTGCTTCTCATTCCAAAAGCTTCTTCAGTTCTGACGGAATGGTGGAGAATGGAAGGATTTATATTCCTTGCAGTCATTTGAGAGGTGTTGGAGGTTTTATCTGAATACAGTGGTGGGTTTCAAAAATTGTTCGAACCTACTCTGTGGGTGTGGCCTCCTTTGTGGGAGTGGCTTGCCGCCCATGTGACCGGATGGGAGTGGCTTTCCGCCCATGTGACCGGATATGAAGATGCCGACGACACTTGTCAGAACCACCTTAAATTACCTCACACACAGCGCTGGCATGCATAAGAATATGATGCAAACTTGTTTTTTAAAAGGCATCTTTGGTTTGCTTTAAAACAACTTCAACACACGCAATGTTCTGATTGCACCACAAACGCAGGAGTCATCCTTACCTTTCACAGAGGCACTGAGTTTTATAAATAGGAGCATGATAGTGTAGAATAATCATATCCAAGGACCCGTGGTGGGTTTCAAAAATGTTTGGAACCTCTTCTGTAGGTGTGGCCTGCTTTCTGGGTCCACTGGTGGGACCTCTTCTAACCGGTTCGGTAGATTTGATGAACCGGTTCTACCGAATAGGTGCGAACTGGTAGGAACCCACCTCTGCCTGAATAGTGCAAATGAGTGTGGAATCTTGCTGAAAGGAGTTTTCCCAAGAAATTCTTCCCCCTCCACCATTCAGTCAGAACTGAAGAAGCTTCTGGAGGGAGAAGTGAAACATCTTCAAGGCAAAACGAAGTTCAACCATGAGCTGGATGACTCCACAGACATTTGTCTGTGCAAATTGTACTTCTGGTTGCTTATTACTCCATGACAACTATCCTTTATCAATGTGGAAGCAGATGCACTTAATGACCGTGTTACTAACTTAGCAACTGCAGTGATGCACTTAACAATTGTGGCAAGAACACAGGTAAATGGGACAAAACTCTCTTAACAAAGGTTTCACTCAGCAACATAAATTTGGGGCTCAAATGTGATTGTATGTCAAGGACTACCTCTATATGGAAGTCATACTAAGCACCTCCAACCCCATCCAACCATAAACAGTTCTAGAAGGTCTAGTTTTTTTATTCAAAAAAAAAAACTTGTGGTATTGGGATTACAAAACAGGCATTGTGGAATTTCAGGCTCCAGTACCTAATAATACTATTTCCGGCTTATTAATTCAATGCAAGAATTCTGGTTTTCATGTTGGTGAAATATAAACATATTACTGCTTGCGTTTTTTTTAAAAAAAGTCTTCTTGTGGGTGGTTGTAAAGCACTTTTTTTTTCCATTTTAGTTCTCATTGTTTTAATTTTATTCTATTTCCACATGTGTTCTTCCAGCATAGCACAGTTATCAGAAACATCTGGGGTGCCCATGCTATAGAACAGATCAGCTCTGCTTCTACTCGAACTGCCTGTCTTTATTAATGTATTGATCTCCAGTTTGCTGGGGAGACATTCTTGGGACACTCTAGAAGGGCCCAGGTTACATTCAGTAGGAACCCAGACCCCCCGCCCCTTAAGCACTGGCACCAAGAAAGTCTGCTTGCCTTAGTAGGGCAAGGGTCTCCTGTCTTCTGAACCACAACATGGAAAGTTTAACTGGTGCAGAAATAGGAACACGAGTTTTGGGGAAAGGCAGAAGTTCAGGCAAATTGCAAAAGGGGAAGGGTCCCATATGTTTGCTGTTTAAAGGAGGGGTGGGGAATTGCTAATGTACAAGCTGTTAAAGAAATGCCAAACAGGAACATGGACTCATCTGATCCAAACCACCCTCAGATCCTTCTTTTCAATTAACACTGTGGAGTTGACTAGACCAGCAAGATAAAAAGGTAAAGGTTCCCCTCGCACATATGTGTTAGTTGTTCCCAACTCTAGGGAGGCAGTAGTCATATCAGTTTCAAAGCCGAAGAGTCAGCGCTGACCGAAGACATCTGCATGTCATGTGGCCGGCATTAATAAACGCCAAAGGCGCACGGAACACTGTTATCTTCTCACAAAAGGCTGTTCCTATTTTTCTACTTGCATTTTTACGTGCTTTCTAACTGCTAGGTTGGCGGAAGCTGAGACAAATAACGGGAGTTCACTCCGTTACGCAGCGCTAGGGATTCGAACTGCCGAACTGCCGACCTTTCTGATCGACAAGCTCAGCATCTTAGCCACTGAGTCATTGCATTCCTTTAGACCAGAAAGATGGACTGTTTTAAAACGTTTCTCTCTGGAAGGCTGGGAAAAATAACACATAAACTATAATCTAAAGTAGCGGTACCATGAAAGAATACTCCTTTTGCTTTTTATGTAAAAAGATCAAATCCTAACTTTTAGCAGAACTCCGAATGTAGACTGTTCTGAGCATATCGGACTCCCATTTGGCACTAAACCATGGTTTGGTGCACAAATCATAGTTGGTGGGGTTCATGCACGTTGTGAAGTTATAAATTTCCGCTTACAAACCGCAGTGGGCAGATTGCACAGCATACTGATCCAAAATTAAATAAAACTACATTATGCTTTAGTGTGATATCTGAACTAAACTTCAACTCATACCAAAAGAGCTGCTGTTTCCCTCAATCTGGTGCTGGATGGCGCCGATCTAAATGTGCAAATTAATCTTTAGCCCCTTATGACAACTTGTTGTCAAGTTTTACACTACAAAAAGAATGAAGCAACGTTTTGAATAACTTAAGGATACTGTCCAGGTTTCTAGGAAGAAGTTGGAACAGGGTGCCCCCAAGAAGAAAACAGAACAAAAGCTACGTTTGAGCTCATCGGGAATGGTTTGAGTTTCAAGAGTCATCCGCAGCTAGAAATAATAATAATGATAATAATAATAAAAACAAGACAGCATAATGTGAAAAGTTGCACAGAGTTCCCTCTTTTTTGGAAACAATTTGTCTGTACATAAAACAGACAAAAGAGGGATCAGGAAATCGAGCTGTAAGGGCTGTAGGTATAAATACAAACAGCTTCGCTGGAGTTTTTTCCCTTTCTTTCAGGATTGACTCAGGGAACAATTATGGCAAGGAAACGTCATGAGATTTTTGTCACTGATCTTTTCCATGCAAAGTCGGCGTGCATGTGTCTTCAATTCCAAGGGCACAATTGAAGACCGATGTGGAGAAAATCCGAAGTGCAAAAATGAAAGGGGAAAAAAAAAATCCAACTGCTGAGTATCCCCCGATTCCCATAGGAAGGAATGTCTGTGTAATCATAGTTACACTAAGCAAAGAGTTAATATACAATTAGCCGCTGGTAGCTGGCAAAATGGGACCAATGATTAATTCACCAGTTCTCTTCACTCGCTGCCACTCTGCGTATCGAGGAAGGAGTGACAACTTCACCTAAGCCCGAAATACCAAGTTCAGCCAAACTTTCTTTGCGGAACAGATATTTCATATTGTATTGAAGTGAGAGTCACTAAAATTCTTGCCTTTCCTCCAAAAATCACAAAATCAGAAGCTCGGTTGTTTTCCAGAGGAAGGACTAGGGCAGGAGTGGGCTTCAAAAAGTTTAGCAAGGAGTTCTCTATCTGGTTGCTGGGTGGGCATGATCTAGTTGGCCTCCTACACCACAGCAGAGAGGATTTTTGCCCTCCTTGGGCTCCGGAAGCTTTCCTTGAGCCTCTGGGAAGGCGAAAACAGCCTCCAGAGGCTCTGGAGGCTCTCTGGAGGCTGGAAACAGGCCAATTTCCAGCCTTCCCAAACTTCCGTTAGGCCTGTTTTTCACCCTTCCCAAACCTCTGTACGTGCCCTGCACTTTTCTGCATCCAAAACAGGCCATGTGGGGACTCCTGGGAGGGGTGGGGTGGGCAGGGCCAGCCAGGAGTGGGATTTGTGGGTTCTCCAAACTACACAGAATCTTAGCTAGAGATTCCCCCAAACCCCCTGCAGCCCACCCCTGGACTAGGGTGAGGAGGATCCAATCTTGACACGACGATTATTGGAATGAATGAAATGGGAATTTATTGTGCTGATCAGCACTTCTACTCAGCAGTGAATCAACATTCATTTGTAAGAGAAATTGTTATCCACTTGATCACATGAATGATTTAACAAGGGCTGGAAGAACTGTAGGCATAACAAGCAATTGGGGAAGGAGAGGATGCATTTGGAGAATTAAAGAACCCAAATAAATTACTATATGTTTAAAATAGAATATTTAAAGGTCATTAGCTTTGATTAAAACCTTAAATTAAAAAATACTTTTTAAATGTTAAGCGAAGAATATATATATAGTAAATATTTTGGCATTAAAAATATGCCAGGTATTTTCATTTATTTAATTTTTTTCTGTTTATTATGATGATAGAAAACCTAAATCCCAACTTGTGAAAGTTATCCTTCTCCCATCTCAATTATCATACTTCTAAAACACTATAGTTTCTTAGATTGGAGCAGGAAAATGTGTGAAGGATGGACATCTTATCTTGCCAACTTTGCTATAACCTTTTCAGATGTGTCTCTAGTTCAAAAGGCTTACTATCCACAAATTTCAGAACAGAATAAGAGAATTGGAAGGGACCTCAGAGATCTTCTACTCCAACCCCTTGCTTAGGCAGGAAACACTACACCACTTCAGACAAATAGATATCCAACATCTTCTTAAAAACTTCCAGTGTTGGAGCATCCACAACTTCTGGAGGCAAGTTGTTCCATTGATTAATTGTTCTAACTGTCAGGAAATTTCTCCTTAGTTCTAGGTTGCTTCTCTCCTTGATTAGTTTCCACCCATTGCTTCTTGTTCTACCCTCAGGTGCTTTGGAGCATAGTTTGACTCCCTCTTCTTTGTGGTAGCCCCTGAGATATCAAAACACTGCTGTCTTGTCTCCCCTAATCCTTCTTTCCATCAGATTAGGCATATAAATTTCAGCAACTGCTCTTTATATGTTTTATCCTCGAGTCCCCTAATCATTTCTTGCTCTTCCCTGCACTTTTTCTAGAGTCTCAACATCTTTTTTTACATCATGGCGACCAAAACTGGATTCAGTTATTCCAAGTGTGGCCTTACCAAGTCATTACAGAGTGGTATTCAGGCAAGGAAAAGGTTACTTTGCCTTTGTTTTTATGAAACATTCGAGGAAATTGAGCTTAATTCAAACTAGAAAGATGTTCTCTTTTCAGTTCCTGTACACAATGCATCTGATAAAATTGGTTTCCCCGGCTCGATTCATAGTGAGTTGCTTTTCAAAAGAACACTTAGCCATGTGTTTTCATGGCTGAGAACTTTTGACATCCCATCAGAAATTCCCTCCCACATTATCAGCTTTTGTACAGATATGTACAACATATGCTTCTTGATCCATGGGCACATAATATATATACCAATATTTTAGAACTTAAAATATATTATCCACTTAGCTTTCATTAGCCTCTGCTTCTGACGATGTTGGCAGAAGCTAACGAAAGCTAAATGTATGATATATTTTAGGTTCCGGAGATCGTGATGTCTGTCTCTTCTTTTATAGCTACACCTGGAACTCGTATTTTTCGGATAGTTTGCAATGTTTTAGAATAACTATATGTTTCCCTTTAATTTAATTAATCATAACTTTTGAATTTCATTTGCTAGCATATGACCAAATAAGGATTGATTTAACTTGATTAAACCAGGAGAGGTTTTTTCCTTAACTTCTACTATGAAAACAAACACAGGTAAGCTAGAATTCAAGCCCTAGTGAAAACAAGATACATAGCAGAGGTGGGTTCCTACCAGTTCGCACCTATTGGGTAGAACCGGTTCATCAAATCTACCGAACCGGTTAGAAGAGGTTCCACCAGTGGACCCGGAAAGCAGACCACACCTACAGAAGAGGTTCCAAAAAATTTTGAAACCCACCACTGCCACATACACACAGACAGACAGACACACAGAGAGAGAGAAAGAGAAAGGAAGGAAGGAAGGAAGGAAGGAAGGAAGGAAGAAAGAAAGAAAGAAAGAAAGAAAGAAAGAAAGAAAGAAGAAAAAGAGTGAGACTGAGAGAGAGATGAAAGAAAAAAGAAAAAAGGGACAGAGAGACAAAAGGAAGGAAAGAGAGAGAGGGAGAGGGAGGGAGAGAGAGAGAGAGAGGGAGAGAAAGAAAACACATGGCCCGCAAGCCACTCCCACAAAGGAGGCCACACCCATGGAGTAGGTTCCAAAACATTTTGAAACCCACTACTGGTACATAGGTATATTTGAAGTATCCGTATAGATACTTACAGGACAAATCTGCAGGGAAAATGAGGGCAAGGATAGCCTAGCCTAAAGATTCAATGCCGTATCTGACTGTGGAGGAAAACTCTTAAGACCAAGGAACACGTTGTCAAAAAAGAAAAGTTGCACAGCACATGTTTTCACACCCAAAGACACATATGGTGTTTGCTGGAGCTTGCATCGTAAGGAGGAGGCGTGTGAACCCTCCTATGCAAAACATGTGTCAGAGTAATTAATCACTTTGGCCATTAGAAAGTTTTTTTCCCCCTTTTTTTACAAAATAAAACTGTAGAGACTGCACAAATAGTGTTTTCTATTCTTCCAAGAGGAGAATACAAGCAGCTGAATATTATATGACTTCCTTCATTCTTTTGTGGTTGTTGCTGGTTGTTGTTTTTTAATGTTCCCATCAATGAAGGGTGCCAGTTTAATTCAGTAGCTCAGGACTAATACTGCGAGATGCAGCCAGCTTATAACTTCTGGAGCGTATTAGTTTCTACAACACCCCAGATGTTGAATGGGAAATATAGTTCTTTTTCTCAAGCATGTGACAAGTGGTAAATTTAGACATCTCTCAATTAATTCAGTAAGCTTCCATTAACATTGCAGATGGGGATCTTAATAAATTGGGGGATTCTGTCAATTTCATTTTTGACAATTTTCTCATCTCGCTGATACAAATTCTCCTTTGCGCTGCTGCTGACAAATTCAGCAGTAAAGACCACATGAATATTTGCATGCATGTTGGTGTATGAATCATTGCGTGCAATGTGTTCACTTTTACTGGCAATTTTCCTCCCTCCCTCCCAATGGGTTCACTTTCCCTGGCAATTAATTTCCCTTCCTTCCTTCCCTCCCTCCCTCATTTCCTCCCGCATTTCCTTCCTTCCTCCCTCTCAATGTGTTCACTTTCACATGCAATTTTCCTTTCTTCCTTCCCTCGTTTCCTTCCTTCCTCCCTCCCTCTCAATGTGTTCACTTTCATTGGCAGTTTTCCTGTTTTCCTTCCTTACTTACTTACTTACTTCCTCCCTTCCCTTCCTTCTTTCTTTCTTTCCTTCCTTTCTTCCCTCCCTCACTCCTTCCTTCCCAGCTCCCCAACCGTACAATAAAAAGGGAGGTTTTATCTGTGACATATCTGAATAAACATAGAGCAGTGGCATTAAATAAATTTAAGAAATGTTTTGAGTGCTAAGCCTTAGTTCCAGAGTCTCTGGGAAAGAAATGAGAGTTTCTGAGAGTGTCCCAGAGTGATATTGTTTTGTCAAGTATGCATGGCAGAGTGTATAGCAAGTTTACATTTCATATGGCTTGGTTTCTGTTCAAAAGGTTTCAAAACTAAAAAGAAAAGAGCACTGCAGAAAACCTTAAAGATCAAGGATGTAAATCCATCCCGATCCAAAATGTCAGCACTATTGAAGAATTAAATTAAGCCAAACCATACTGTCATGCAAGGTATGACATCCCAAAAAAATGGCAGAAATATTCCTTAAGTGCGAACGTCAAAATATATTTAATTAAAATCGACTAGAATCTATCTCCTGTCTTTCTGCTTGGAGGAAAAGAAAGCACGAAAGCGAAGTCAATTCTTCAGTTAAATTCAATGATTAAATGCAATTAAAATTTCTGTAGAATGCCTAGCTGTTCTGGAATTGACTATCCCGGCCATCAAAATATTGATAGTCATTGGTAAATGACTTCTGGTGTTTAATCAATGTTATTTTTTTATCATCCAATTTTTCCTTCAAGTCAGCTTTGAATGCTAAACTCCGTTCCATCAAGGTTGGTAAAACATTTAGAAAGGAACAGATGTCAGAATATGGGGATTGCCAATATTACTGATAGAATCCAGTAATTTCTTTCCTGTCCAAAGGCAAAAAAGAAAAAAAAACCCAAACAAAAATAAAATAAAGAGGAATCTGAACTGTGTCCATAATAATAGGAAATGTATTGCAGTACTAATGGCTACAAAAATAAAATTATCACCATTTTTTTCCAAGTCATCACTAAGGGCAGTGGGTTTTTTTTCAATTTAAAGTGATTTTCACATCAAAACAAAGGAGGCGGTGTGTTTTTAAGCTTTAAGTATCGATGAATTGCAGTGAATACTGACATATTCTTTGTTGTTTTCAACTATGTAATAGAGAATTATGCAGGGTAATAATGAATGTTTAAGCCTTTAAAAATGGAGGCACAATCTCTTCTTTGAAGGATGCTTCTCTGCTACAGTTGATACCATGTACAAAAGAGTTATATAAATATAGATAAGTCCAAAGGACTTTTTAAAAGACCCTGCCCTTTAAAAAAAAATCTACCCTGCAATTTGCAAACTATTGCAAATATTGCAGAAATATTCTGCAACTATTGTTGCCAAGAAAACTGAAGGCAAAGCTGATGAATCACAACTTTGCAATCATCTTCATATTGTGAAAATTCAGAGTGGAATTTTTTTTTAAAGAAGATTTCTAGGTGCGGGGTAACCTCTACAGCTTTTACAGATTTGCACAGATAGGGACTCTGCAAAGACGTTTAAGCAGATGCATAAGGAACATCTGTCACAACAGAATTCCCCACAATTTGTCTCCTTTTAAAGGGGATGTCAGTTTCAAAGGAATGGGCAGGAAAGAGGGGTGTCCTTCTGAATCTCAGATGTAGCCCCAATATTCTGAAATACCATGATTAAATATGTAATGATCTTCCCGTTATAGTTCCTATGAAAGTCTTCCTACAATGTTGTTTAGGATTAAGTTAGAAGATTGCAGGGGGCACGATGGCTCAGCAGTTAAAGATGCTGAGCTTGTTAGCTGAAGAGCTGGTGCAGAGGTGGTATTATGGTTTATGGTTTATGGTTTAATTTATTTGTATGCCGCCCTTTTCCCTGAAGGGACTCAGGGCGGCTCACAACTCAAAAAGGGAAGGGAAATACAAACAGAGTAACAAAAACATAAAAACCATACATAGTTAAAAGCACAACAATCATACCATTCGTAGTGGGGCAGCGGGTCTTTAGCCCCAGGCCTGTCGGAACAGCCAGGTTTTAAGGGCTATGCGGAAGGCCTGGAGGGTGGTGAGGGTACGAATCTCCATGGGGAGTTCGTTCCAGAGGGTCGGAGCAGCCACAGAGAAGGCTCTCCTCCGGGTAGTCGCCAGTCGACACTGGCCGGCTGATGGAATTCGGAGGAGGCCTAGTCTGTGGGATCTAATTGGTCTAGTGGAGGTAATTGGCAGTAGGCGGTCTCTCAAGTACCCATTCAGCAGGTTCTGACCAGTTCTGGAGAACCAGCAACAGGCATTTTGAGTAATTTGGAGAACTGGTAAATACCACCACTGACTGGCCCTGCCCTCATCTATTCTCTGCCTCCTGAGTCCCAGCTGATCGTGAGGAAATGGAGATTTTGCAGTAACCTTCCCCTGGAGTGGGGAAAGAAAGGAGACTTTACAGCATCTTTCCCCTGCCACGCCCACCAAGCCACACCCACATAACCGGTAGTAAAAAAATTTGAATCCCACTACTGAGCTGGCGGCCCAGATTTGAGACCTGAGCTCTGCATGATGAGGTGAACTCCTGTTACTCTTTCCAGCTCCTGCCCACCTAGAAGTTCAAAAGCATGCAAATGCGAATAGATTAATAGGTACCATTTTGGTGGGAAGGAAATGGTATTTTGTGAACCTTTGGCATAAAGCCATATGACCAGTGGTGGGATTTCTTCCAACAACCAGTTCACCAAACTGCTCAGAAAGTTAACAACCAGTTCTCCCGAAGTGGTGTGAACTGGCTGAATCCCCCCACTGCACATGACCCCAGAAATTGTCCTCAGACAATGCTGGCCCAAGAGTCAGACACAACTTTTTAGAAGATTGCGTGCTGTATGGATGGCTTAGTGAGAAAGACATCATTTAAGGTTTAAATTTGTCCATACAATTGGATATTACCATTAAGAAATAGAAGGACTAGGTTCATACATTCTGAAGAACATAGCAGATTGCTAGGTAAAACTAGTCATTGTCATTATAAACCATCATTTATACAGCTTAGCAAGTTATAAACCCCAGATAATTGTTCATTCTTCACATTTGTGTCTCTAAACAAATCAAGTCATTGCACAAAGGCCACCAGATAGAATCTGTTTCCCTGAAAATAAGACCTCCCCAGATAATAAGCCGAATCATGTTTTGAGCGCATGCACTGAAATAAGCCCTCCCCCAAAAATAAGTCCTTCCTGAAAATATTGCAACACATAGCAGCCATGAGGTGACCACGCTCGCTGCCTCCTGCACCTCAAAAATAATAAGACCTCCCCAAAAATAAGGAGAAAAGTGCTTATTTTGGGTGTCAAAAGAAATAAAGACCCTCTCTTATTTTCAGAGAAACATGGTAGAATATTTCACATGGATGATATTGACACAATGATGATTCATGAAATATCATTGGGGCTTATACCGGATGGCCGTATCCCAAATTTACATACTAACCCTAAATAAATAGCATATGAAACGAAAACCAAATTGTGTTTGGGAATTGAAGCCCAATGTATCTGTTGGTGAGATAAGATTAGTATAGAGCAGATATGTTTCTAATCCAAGTAAGTACATTAGTCATAACCAAGATTGATGTCTTATAAAAATGGTGGCATTTATTTGATGGAAAAACACGCAATTATTGAATGTCATAGAACGCCGCTTTACAAATATTATTCTTAAAATGATTCCTCTGAAAAGGCTTTAAATAAAGCTTTGCCGATTCTCATTTCTTCCACCCCACCAGTCATTTTTATCCATTTCACTGAGGACCTACAGTGATAATTTGTTGAAAATATACACACTAGAGACATGCAGCTAAAAACATACTCGTAAGTTGAAGCAGAATTATTTTCCCCCCCAAAAAATATTCATAATTGTAGTGAGAATAGAAACCATCTGAAATATTTTACTTGCCTTCACTCCAAATTAAGGCTCACACAATTTCTTGCGTTAGAGGACAAGGCTGAATTAAAATTCCCCCACTTTAACAATGTACAAAAAATTAGCACAGAATGAAAGATGTTCCTCTGTTTGTTCTGTTTTATCGTTCAGAGGAGCAACTTGCCAAACCTGTCTCTCTCTCAAAGCTCATAGCGATATGCAGAAATCCATGTAAAATATTATTCCATTATCAGCGTAATTACAAATGACAAGAACCTTTCTTTGCAATTCAAACATGACAATGGGGGTCCTGATGTTTGGTTCGCCATCTTAAGTCCTCAAAGGGTGGACATGTAAACCACAGTGGAAAATTATATCATTTCAAACAGTCTAAAGGTAAAGATAAAGGTTTCCCTTGCACATACAGTATGTGTTAGTTGTTCCCAACTCTAGGGGGTGGTGTACTCATCTCTGTTTCAAAGCCAAAGAGCCAGCCTTATCTGAAGATGTCTCCGTGGCCATGTGGCCGGCATGGAACACTGTTACCTTCGCATCAAAGGTAGTCCCTATTTTTCTACTTGCATTTTTTTACGTGCTTTCGAACTGCTAGGTTGGCAGAAGCTGGGACAAGTAATGGGAGCTCACTCTGTTACATGGTGCTAGGGATTCGAACCACCAAACTGCTGACCTTTCTGATTGACAAGCTCAGCGGCTTAACCACCGAGCCACCACGTCCTTATTCAAACAGTCTACCAATTGTTTAAACTGCAATGGAGCTCTTTGATGCAATACTACAAACCAAGAATTTATGTTACTAAATACCATTAGTTTCACACACACACACACACACACACACACCACCTACGCCTATGTAGCCTTTCCAATTTCAAATGCAAAATTAATGTTGATTATCAGTGTGAATGTGTGTGTGTGTGTGTTAATAAACGATAGTACTAGCACATCACATCTTGCTGGAAAGAAATGCGAGGCATTGGATCTAGATTTAGTCAAGCTTACAGTTAGACAACTGAAATCAATGGAGCTTAGCTATAATTAACCATGCAATTCTACTCAGAAATTCACTGGCTGCAGGGAGTTAAAATGTGGCACAAATCACTTATTCCAGCAGAAATCTTTCACTGGGATGATTGATCTCATAGATCTCCTAATGGAGCAATCTGCTGGGATCGAATACAAAATATTTTAGGAGATGGAAAAGGGTTGAGGAAGAAACAACAAGACAATGAAAGAAAGGAATTTTATGCCATTTTTGTTCTAGAATGCTGCTTTGGAGTTAAGGTCAGACAGGAAGAAGGTGCCAGGGAATTTCTCCTTACTTCTAGATTGGTTCACCCTTAGTGTTCTGAAATCTAAGGGGCTGACACAAAGAAGAGGAGGGTCAACCTATTTTCCAAAGCATCTGGAGGGAGGACAAGAAAGAATGGATGAAAACTAATCAAGGAGAGAACCAACCTAGAATTAAAGAATTTTTTTTTCTGACAATGACAACAATCAGTAGAACACTTGCCTTAAGACATTGTGAAGGATGAGGTGGCTCAGTGTCTAAGACGTTGAGCTTGTCAATCAGAAAGGTCAGCAGTTCAGCGGTTCGAATCCCTAGTGCTGCATAATGGAGTGAGCTCCCGTTACTTGTCCCAGCTTCTGCCAATCTAGCAGTTCAAAAGCATGTAAAAATGCAAGTAGAAAAATAGGACGCACTTTTGGTGGGAAGGTAACAGCGTTCCGTGTGCCTTCGGTGTTTAGTCATGCCGGCCACATGACCATGGAGACCTCTTCAGATAGTGCTGGCTCTTTGCCTTGATGAGCACCACCCGCCAGAGTCAGGAACGACTAGCACATATGTGCGATGGGAACTTTTACCATTACCTTACGACATTGTGGGTACTCCATCATTGGAGGTTTTTTAAAGAAGAGACTGAACAACTATTTGTCTAGAATTGTATGTGGTCTCCTGCTTGAGCAGGGGTTGGACTAGAAGACCTCCAAGGTCCCTTCCAACTCTGTTATTCTATTATTCTGTTAAAGGACTAACACATGGGCGCTCATCAAAAATGTCAAACATAACAGGGCATGGAATTTTCCTCTTGCCAAGCATCCTTAGATGCCTCAGGTGAATCTTCAAAAGTGTATGTTATGGGCATTCTTAAAGATTGCCACCTGCTAAACACCAATACTTGCTGAGACAGTGGACATTAACAGAAGGAGAAGGACAGAGAGTGGTACTCTGGCTAGCTAATCTGCTAGCTACTGCTGGCTCCAGAGAAGCATAACCCATCTTCCCGGGAAGTGTGTCTGAGACCATTTGTAGACTCTGTACTTAAATCTGTCCCAAATGACACGATTAATACTTAGGACTATTAAAAACAAGCTTTGAAAAATCTTCAAGTGTTGAGGGACGCTGAGTCCATTCCATGCCTCACTCTTTCCTATCTGCAGCCTAATCCCCTCTTTAACCGTATCGTTTGGCTTTTGAGGCAATATATTTCCAGTGAATTCATGCAAGAGACTTGCATGTACAATAAGTCCCCACACTAAAAAGGCAGGTGTCGTGGACACAATAAACTCTAATAGCATCTTCCAAACTGCGAAAGAATTTTTAATACATAGATTGCTTTCTCCCCAGTAGCCTGCAATGGTTCCTCTGGAGCCATTATACACTCCTCGTTTGCTCTAGAGCCATATATGCACACTAAGTGGGCGCACAGAAAGCCATTTAAGCAACTGGTGATTAAAAAAATAAAAATAATTACTCTGAACAAGACAGGGCTTGACTGAACAGGCTAAAAACAATTACAGGAGGGTACGGTTGAATTTTTTTTTTTTTAAGAAAAAAAAATGACTTCTCTCTAGGAAAGAAGAGCTACAGGAAGAGGACACCTGGCTTTTCTTTCTTCCTAGTTTGTTTTAAATATTTTATTTTGTTTATTTAAGGCATTTATATAGCTGCCCATGTTATCATCAAATCTTGGTGGCTCTCAGTCAAAAATAAAGGCAGCATTGTTGTTGTTATTTGCAAAGTCGTGTCCAGCCCATCGCGATCCCATGGACAATGTTCCTCCATCCTTTGGAGTCCATTTTAGCTTAAAAGAATCCCCTTCATGGATTACTGCCTTGTCGTGGCGAAGGGGCTTGCAAAGGTCAATGAAGCTATGAACTATGCCATGCAGGGCCACCCAAGATGGACATGTCATAGCAGAGGGCAAAATGTGATCCACTGGAGAAGGAAATGGCAACCCATTCCAATATCTTTGCCATGAAAACCCCATGGACAGTACCAAAAGACAGCATAGGGACCATAATAAAACGATACAACTAAGCACATTAAAAAGAACAAAAACCTAGCATCATGTCATCGAGTCTCTTATCCCAGTGCTTGGGGGGAAAGTAGGGTCTTCAGAATACTTGTACTTCCAATACTTGAGAGGCTGTCCCAGAGAAGAGGGGATCGCCCCGTTCTCCAAAGCACCAGAGGGCAGGACAAAGAGCAACAGGTGGAAGATCATTAAAGAGAGCTCCAACCTTGAACAAAGAAGGAATTTCCCAACAGTGAGAACAGTGAGTCATTGGAACAGCTTGCTTCCTGAAGTTGCTCCATCCCTGGAGAATTTCAAGAAGAGATTGGATAACCATTTGTCTGAAATGGTAAAAGACCATGATGATGAACCTGTGGTATGTGCAGAGCTCTCTCTGCAGACACACGAGCCATTGTCCCAGCTCAATTCCACCACGCATGCGCATGCACCTCCTGCCAGCCAGATGGTTTTCGGGTTGCCATGCTTGACGGGAGTTGGGGTGCATGGGGGAGACCCGTGCACATTCACCGGGGGGGCAGGGGGTCATATGCGCATGTGTGGCAAGTTGGGTGCATGCTGAGGGCCACACGTGCATGCACGGGGAAGCAGAGGGGTCACACACACATACACAGGGGCGGGGCACACATGGCAGGGTGTCACACATGCATTGCATGATGAGTGTGCATGCATGCTTTTGGCACACTATGACAAAAAGGTTAACCATCACTGGTATAGGGAGTTGGGCTAGAAGAGCTACAAGGCCTCATCCAATCCCTATTATTCTATGTTCTTTGTTTATGGAAGACTAGTAAGTTAAGGGATTGCCAAACTTCAGGAGGCAAAGTGTTCCATAGGGCAGGGGCTCAAGTGGAGAAGGCCTACTTCCCAGCACCTGGCACCCTCATTATTATCAAGTTATCACTAGCGCCTTAAACCTAATGAGAAAGAATTTTATGCAACGGAAGTGAGTGTGTCGATTTGCTATAAAATCTGCACCCAGGGAGAATGTACGTCTGTCTCTTTCTGAGTACAATCTCCTTTTTTCTCAAAGGTATGGTGAGCAATAGTATTAGAAGAGAGGAAGAAGACATGGTATCCTGACCTTTAGAAGAAAAATGATAGCCTTGAGTGTCATGTTAGAAGAATATCAAGATAGAATGTCCTCTAGGTATGGTCATATTATGTAGAGTATGGTCAAGAAAATGTCAAGTTGGCAACCACAAGGACATTGTGCCTAGTTTTTATGTGTGACACATCTATAAACCAGGTGATGCTTTGATCACACGGTTGCAGCCGCCATCTTGATGTTTTGACTCCACACAGCAGACACTCCTATAGTAAAGTAATAATCCCGGGGATTTTTATCAACCAGCTGAAGCAACAGGTTTAGACAGGGTTAGATAGGAGGGTCCAAATAATAGATGAAGCACAGCAATAAAAAAAAATTCAAGTTAGATCCAAAGATCAGCTCCATAATAAAGGCAAAAGTTGATACAGAAAAGTAGACTGCAGGTACCAGCCTCATCACTGCATTTTTCACTAGCTGAAACTTCTGGATTCTCTTCAATGGCTGTCCCATAACACAAGCCAAATCAGGAGGTGACCAGGGCATGAGTGTCTATTCCAGGGGTTGGCAACCTTAAGTACTCAAAGAGCCACAAAGGACTTAACCGGAAGCCCCCTGTTCAATTCTGGAATGGACCAGAAGTCCGGTTCCCCCACCACAGAATCTCCTTCTAGTGCGACATTCTTTTTCCTCTCTCTCTCCTAACTGAAAGCCCTATCGATTGTGGAGCTGACCGGAAAACCCGCCCTTTGCCATAGTGTCTCCTCCTTGCGTGCCCTTCTTCTCCTGCCCCCAACCTAACAGGAAGCTCCTCTCAAAATTGTGGTGCCGACTGGCAACATGGAGCCGCAACAGAGGGATGAAAGAGCCACATGTGGCTCCAGAGCCACGGGTTGCTGACCTCTGGCCTATCCGCAGAGATTCCAGGCAAAGTATAACTGGCACATAACACAAAGCTGGGCCAAACCCAGCAGGAGTTATGAGTCTAGGAGGATCCCCAAGTTGTCCACCAGGATGTTTGGGGCAGTGCAACTCCACCCAGTACCAAACATGGCAAAGTCCCTGAATCCAAAGCCACTCAGTTCTAACTGAGCAACCTCAGTCAAGGTCACTCCATTCCTTCTTTAGACGCTTCCCAGTGGTGGGTTTCAAAAAAAAATTGAACCTACTTTGTGGGTGTGGCTTCCTTTGTGGGAGTGGCTTGCCAGCCATGTGACCTGGTGGGAGTGGCTTGCCGTCCATGTGTTCTCTCTCTCTCTCTCTCTCTCTCTCTCTCTTTCCTTCCCTTTGTCTCTCTGTCCCTTTGTCCTTTTTTCTTTCATCTCTCTCTCACTTTTTCTTTCTTTTTTTATTTCTTTCTTTCCTCCTTTCTTTCTCTTTCTCTTTCTCTCTCTGTGTGAGTGTGAGTGTGAGTGTGAGTGTGAGTGTGAGTGTGTGTGTGTGTGTGTGTGTGTGTGTGTGTGTGTGTGTGTCTCAGTGGTGGGTTTCAAAAAAATTTGGAACCTCTTCTGTAGGTGTGGCCTGCTTTCCGGGTCCACTGGTGGAACCTCTTCTAACCGGTTCGGTAGATTTGACGAACCGGTTCTACCGAACTGGTGTGAACTGGTAGGAACCCACCTCTGACACTTCTCCAGTTGTACAATTCGATGCAGCAATTGCTTCAAGGCATCAACCTTTTAAACATTTTGCTTATGCTGCTTTCTAAAATATTGTAAATTGACATAACTAAATAATAGCTAGATAATATTACAGGAAAGTTAGATCTGATGATCATTAAGTGTTAAAACATCCTCCATACCATGACCTGGCACATAATTGCACTGAACCATGACATATTTAAATGAGTTCCTACAACACATTAAGTGATACACTATAGTTTACAAACCACAGAGGCTGGGTTGGTCTCACATGCTAAAGAAGATAAACCATATTATGGCTTAGCACTATTTACAATCCAAGACAGTAGGTTCATATATCTTTACATGGGAATCAAAACCAACCCTAGCAATAGAAGCAAGAAAACCTTCAATTAACACCATTCCTTTTCTGGTGCCTAGAATAGGATTTCACCAGATTTTGCAACTATGGGAGTCTGAAGAAGCATCTGCACCAGTGTGAGATTGACTTCACAGAATTCAAATGTCATGTCACAGGAGATCTGTATCCAAACGATTCTGGGTACTTTGCAGAAAATATTTTAAAAAATAAATAGCTACAATGCACACCACGGTTCACATCAACTTCTTTTTCCGTGGGATACGATGATGCGGTATCCCTACCAGATTCTTTACCTTAATTTTCGTTTTTGTCTCTTGGAAATCAGAAGAAACTCCTTTTAAACAAAGGCCGTAACCCTGACAAACCTGATTTTTCAAGGTATGGAGACCATGGGGTGATTTTTTCTTTCTTTCTTTATAGCCTTCCCCTAAATGCATTCAAAAAGACTATCAATGAAATGTTTAATTACACTGCAGCCCTAGCCTATATTCTTATTTGCAGTTTGTTGAGGGGAAATTATAGATCTTGAGGGGGTAATTTTTTACGAAATCTAGGGGTGGGGAGGGGAAAATTGGAAAGCATCAGAAACATCATCCAGCATCAGATAATGAAAAATGTGTGTGGGGGGGGGTGTTCCCCCCTTAACCAGTTTGTAGCCGCTGCAAGCTGATGATATGACTGTTTTCTTCTGGCCCATTATTTCAGCACTTGAACCCCGGATAACAATGAATTCATACAGAAGGAAAGTGCTAAGCCTTAATTGTATGTATTTAGTCACGCAAACAGAAGCAATGGCCTGCGAAGGCTAGTTAGCCAGTGACAGCTTTTAGCTTTTAGACTAGCTTCAAAAAGCTTTTACAAATTGTACTGATCTATTCATGGCCATAACAGGGGGGGGAAAAAGCAAATGAAACAAAAGACCATCCATTTAACCTGGCCGCTGCAAATAAAGTTGGGTAGCCTTTAAATGCACCGAGAAGGTAGAGGGAGCAATTTCCACCACCACCCGCTAATTTTGTCCTAGTAAATATTAAAAATTGGAAGACACTGGAAGAATGCGCAGTTTGTGTTCAAAAATTTCTCCCTGTCAATCAATTCTGCATGAAACTGATGATCACATCATCACATTAGTTTGCCTGACTTGGCCAGCACAAAGGAGGTGGGAACATTTTTCTCGAGCAAGGATGTCAGCACTTGAAAAATCAATCACCATCTGGGCTCATTTTCCAAAAAGAAGGAAAACAACCCCTGGTTAAGAATACACTGGAACAAATAAGTTGAAAATGTTTGAAAATAAACGGTGGGGTTAAAGAAACTTTATAGTAAAACGGGGAAAGAAACATCGTGGCAGCTTACAAGTAAAAAGAAAAGAAAAATGCAATCACAATCAGTATGTCGTGTCTACACATCAAAGCCCAAAAAAGTTGCTTTAGCACTTTGGAAGATCATTTCTCTTGCTACCCTTCATAAAATTACATCTTCTTTGAAACGGAAGCTTCTCTGTATAAATAGAAGCCAGAAAAATATAAGAATATTGCATTTCACAGTTCTGCTACTCTGCTGAAGTGCAGAGAAAAACATGATACCGTGTCCAATATTTGTGATTTAGAAACATTCTTGATGAAAAGTAAAAGAACATGTGCACAAAATTTTATTTCTGCTCTGGATAAGTTCTCTTACCAAAAAGTAAGTATAGTGTTCTGATTGACTAATCTTATACTCCCACAATGCCTCCTTAAGCATTTATTTTTTTAAAAAAAATATATCCTTTTTTTGCATTGTATTCAATTCATTGTTTTGGAGACTTTTCTTTCCATAAATAATGTGCTACGGTGGATTAAAATAAGGATATTGAGGATATATATATACATACATACATACATACATACATACATACATACATACATACATACATATATATATATATATATATATATATATATATATATATTTTAAAAAAGTATGGAGAATTAGACAATGATGTTACAGGCTCTATCCCACACAGTGAATAACAATTAATCAAATCATAAAACACTACAAGAACTCACAATACACAAATAGCAGAGGAAAAGATAAATTGATTTTTGCAGCCGCTTTGCTTCTTTTCAGTGGCACGACTGTGTGAAAAATACCAGTTTAAAAAGTGTGCTGAGGCAGCAAAACCATTTAATACTTCACAAACAGTTATCTAAGCCAATGTCCAATAGCTAGACAGTACCGTAATGTGACCTACATACTAACAAAATCATTTTTATACAGAGGAAAAGGCGAAACATTTATCCACTTCAAAATAGTTAAGCCAACTAACTCAGATGCTATGAAACACTGGCTTGAAAAGGTTGGTTTTAAGGGCAAAAACTCAAGTGTTGATATTAAAATCCTTAGATATTGCTGCAACAAACCACTGGAGTTTATTACCTGTTTATCCCATAACTAGTGGATCCCGTTTTTTTTTCCAGATTTACTTCTGCAGATCTTTTAAATTTTGTGTTTTGATTTAAATGTGCCCTATAAATACACAGTGATGCTTCTGTACGTGCCTTGAAAAACTTCCATCATAACCTAGCAAATGTCTTGTCTCATCGGTGGCAGTCACCCCAAATTAAGAATTTATTTCCAGTGGGAAACTGCTAAGCAGTTAACTCTTCCATCAAAATCAGTGGAACATAAACTACTTACCATGAATGAATGAATGAATGAATGAATGAATGAATGAATGAATGAATGAATGAATGAATGAAATGAACAAATGAACAAACAAACAAACAAACAAACACTTTAAGAGTGGTTGATGTTGGCAAGTCTAACTCTTTAGAGACTAAACTACATACAAAGATGTTATTAATCTTTTGTGTTATAATAAAGCTTGAGTGAAAGAGCCAATGAAATATAGTGGTTAAGGTGTTAGACTTGGAACAGGGAGACTCAGGTAAATTCAGGTACAATCTTACCTGAGTCTCACTACTCTAACCTTAGTTTTGGAAACTCACTGGATGAATTTTTCTCAGTTCAATCTCCAGCTCCAGGTTGAGAATGAGAATGTAGTGAAGAGAGATGCATTGTAAAGAAAAAAGAAAGAAAGCACCAGAAGACAAGAAGCAATGGGTGGAAACTAATCAAGGAGAGAAGCAACCTAGAACTAAGGAGAAATTTCCTGAGAACAATCAACCAGTGGAACGGCTTCGCCTTCAGAAGTTGTGGGTACCCCATCCCGGGAGGTTTGTAAGAAGAGATTGGCAACCATTTGTCTGAAATGATATAGGGTCTCTGTTGTGGCCCAGCAGGAGCCATTGGAGCTGCCATCAGACTCCGACAGCGAAGGGCCCTCTGGAGAATGTGGGGGACCCTGGACAGGGTTCCAACTCCAAGCAGGGCGCAGAGAGGCTGGTTGGCCACCAGGAGGCGCCTGAGCCTTGGACCAGTGGGGAGGAGATAAGGGAATGTGATCCTGACGTCAGCAGTGAGTTGTTCCTGGATGCCCGGCACCGGAGAGCTAATAGGCGTAAGGAACAGTTGGGCAGTTACAGGAGGTAATTGCACTCAGCTGCTGGTAATTTGGCTCCTCTCCAGACTATAAAAGGAATGCTTGTGCACATGCCCCTTTTGCAGAAGTCAACGCATGAACTAATGTTGGAGAACAGTACTGTGAGCCTGGCAGGCTAGATTGCTGTCTGCTAATAAATTCCGTAAAGTATCTTTGGCTTGGAGTGTGTTGGTGTGGGATGAGTGGGGTCAGAACAGGTTTCCTACCTAAGCAGGGGGTTGGATTAGAAGACCTCCAAGGTCCCTTCCAACCCTGTTATTCAGTTACTCTCTTAATCTGAAAACTGTCTGATGCTTTGGAAGAAATGTGGGGTATAAACCCAGCGAAATAAATGAATAGCTGTGCTTTCATTTTTATGTTTTAATAAATATTTCAGGTATGATACTTGAGGCTTGTTAACTCAGGAAGTCATGAAATGCATCTGCCTTCCCCCAACCGAGTCTGCTTTCAGAAGCCATCTAGGAAGGTCACAGATTGTGATGGCATGACACCGGAATATTGCAACCATCATAAATGAGAGCTGGTTGCCAAGCACCCAAATTGCAATCCTGGGATTGAAGAGGTAGTGTGACCATCATGACTTTGAGGATGGGTTACAAGTGGTTTTCTATTGACACCATTATAATTTCAAAGCACCCTTAAACAAGTGGTTGTAAGTCAACAACTAGCTGTATCATATCTTCTACGAAACCAAATCAAGGCAGAATTATTTTGAGTTTTGTTTTCATGCTTCCCTCCTTCTGAGGAGTTTTTTCCTTCTCAATTTTTGAAGTAGCTCTCAACTCTCTTAACAGAACATCCTTTCTCCATTCTGAGAGCCATTCCATCACAGTGGGCTTACACCTTCTACTAAACCAAGATCTGCTTATTTATCTTCTTATTTATCTGTGCTCTAATAAAGCTTGAGTGAGAGAGCCATTGGGATATAGTGGTTAAGGGATTGGACTTGGAATAGACTCAGTAAATTCAGGTAACAATGGAAATAGCACTTAGACTTATATATCACTTCACTGTACTTTACAGCCCTAAGTGGTTTACAGAGTCAGCCTCTTGCCCCCAACAATCTGGGTCCTCATTTGACCCACCTCGGAAAGATGGAAGGCTGAGTCAACCTTGAGCCAGTCAGGATCGAACTGCAGCTAGCAATCAGCTGAAGTAGCCTGCAGTACTGCACTCTAACCATTGCATGACCTCGGGTCGGTACAACCTTAACCCTCGCCACTTTAACCCTAGTTTTGGAAACTCACTGGATAAATTTTTCTCAGTCCAATCTCCATCCAGTGTTGAAGGAGGAGGAACAATTGGCTAGGCTCGCAAAGCACATTAAGTCATCATAAACCATGATTAATGAGTTGCAACGGCTAAGTTTAGGCAACAAGCAAAACAACCCAAAACCTAACAAATCACACTACGACTTCATGCAGTGTAAAAACAATAAGAGAGAGAAACGACAAGAAAACCATAATTCTGCTGCAGGGACTCCACACTGGCACAAAAAGGCAAGTTACTAGTTGTGTGCATGTGTTGGTTTTTAATGTTCTTGTTCTCTGAAATATGGCCCTAGTATGGCTTCTTCAATTCTGGTATTTTGTTTTTTAACTTGGACCATTAATTTATGCCTCCACTGAAAACTCTACAAGTAGATTTGAAACCATTCATTTGGTGACCATTCAAAGTTACAATGGTAGTGAAAAAAGTGATTTACAAATTGATCCTCGTATTTATGACCATGGTCAAATGGTCACCTGATCAATATTTGAGTGTTTGGTAATCAGCAAACATCAGTGTCCTGAGGTCATTTCTGACCATCCCAGCTGGCTGCTGAGAAGTAAACTCAATGGGGGAAGGTGAATTCGCTTAACAATTGCATGAATTTCTTGACCACCATGGGGAGAAAAAGATCATAAATTCAGGCACCACTCACTTAAGAACATCTTGCTTAGGAATTTCTGGATTCAGTTGTGGTTGTAAATCAAGGACTGCCTATACTAGTGTTACAATGAGTTCAGTAAAAGAACTGGGGGGGGAGAGAAAATGACAATTTTATAACAGGATGGCAGAAGTACACATAAATTTCATCACTATCTTTCCTTCCTCTCTGAATGAGCTCAGAAGCTTTTAGGCCACTGTAATCAAATCTACAAAGGGACGCAGTGGCTCAGTGGCTAAGACGTTGAGCTTGTAAATCAGAAAGGTTGGCAGTTCAGCGGTTCAAATCTCTAGGGCCATGTAACGGAATGAGCTCCTGTTACTTGTCCCAGCTTCTGCCAACCTAGAAGTTCAAAAGCATGTAAAAATGCAAGTAGAAGAATAGGAACCACCTTTGGTGGGAAGGTAACAGCGTTCCATGCACCTTCGGCATTTAGTCGTGCCGGCCAAGACCACGGAGACATCTTTGGACAGTGCTGGCTCTTTGGCTTTGAAATGGAGATGAGCACTGCCCCCTAGAGTCAGGAATGACTAGCACATATTTGAGAGGGGAACCTTTACCTTTACCTTTAATCAAATCTAAAGAGGTAAGCAAGGCCACATATTTACAATCCAGGAGAGTAGAATATTCAGAATATAATCATGAGGACTTGTAAAGCTCATGTAATGTAAGAATGTCTGGGAATTCAGACCCGACTGACCTGTTCATTGGAAAATAGCCACCACAATGTAGTTTCATCAAGGATATGGCAGGCATCGGGAATAGGACTTTTCTCTCTGTCCTTCAGCAATTCGGGTTGCTGAGCCAACATCCCAACCAAGCATTGTGGCCATCGAAAGAAAGACTTTGGCTTTTGACTGTGATAAGTAGGAACTCACAGAGGAGAAAAAGAGAAAGGCTTGCTCGTCCTGTCAAATCTGAGACCCAGAAAAATGATTTACGTAAGAGGATGAGTGAGGCTGACATGCCATCAATCCTGCGGCTTCCGCCTCCAAAGTCCCAGACAAGCAGAGTTTGCCAAACTCAAATGATCCACGATGCCATGTTGTAAGCAGGAATCCATGAAAGTCATAGCTGTGTAAAGAACTTCCCCACGAAATCAGCTGAGGATATTAATTAAAACAAATCTCTCACTCTCTCTCTCTCACACACACACAAACACCTTTACATGAATATTTTTGTACAAGGAATGTGAGTTTTTGCTGCTGCCTTTTTCCAAGAAACAACATCTGGTGTGCCATAAGGGGACACCACAAAAAAGAACTAAGATGGTGCAGTTTGATTCATTACTTTGATTCTGGTCCATCCTTTTATATTAAGATCATTCAATTTGTAGGGGATTTTTTTTTGTTATTACTCCAGACCATACCTGCATTAAGATGTATCTTGTCTTAACTGTGATATTTTTTCAATAAGCAGCAATCAACCACAAACTGAGCTAAGCCGTTAATTAGGATTAAACCAACTTTCTTCCCAACAAACACAAAGATGAAGACATACCAGGGTCTTAGTATATTACAGGAATTCAGGCATTCTATTAAGATTCAGTATGAAGGTTACAGAGGTGGGTTCCTACCAGTTTGCACCTATTCGGTAGAACCGCTTCGTCAAATCTACCAAACCAGTTAGAAGAGGTTCCACCAGTAGACCTGGAAAGCAGGCCACACCTACAGAAGAGGTTCCAAAAATTTTTGAAACCCACCACTGGAAGGTTAGATCCAAGGCATGAGTGACAACATGCCAATCCAACCCATGTTCTCCAACCCAGGATCCTGAAAGCTTCTGTAGATACAATTCAGTCTGCCAGACAGGAAGGAAGAGAAGCATTGAGATCAAAAGAAATATTGTACACATACAGGTAATCCTTGACTTACAATCACAATCAGACCCAAAATTTCCATTGCTAATTAAGATTGTTGTTCAGTAACTTGCGCCTAATTTTGTGACCATTTTTATGAATCACTGCACTTGTTAAGTAAATCACGCAGTCAGTAAGCAAATCCACCTTCCCCCATTGACTTTGCTTGTCGGAAGTCAGATGGAAAAGTCACAAATGGAGATCCCATATCAGTTGTGCCAAGCCCTTGATTTTTGATCATGTGATCCTAGGAATCCTGCAATGGTTGCAAGTGTGAGCATCAATTGTTAAGTCTATTTTTTTTTAGTACTGCTGAATGAGTGAATTTGAATGAAATAATGAATGAATAAACAGGAGGATTGCCTCTCTATGAATATTTCTTTGCATTGAACTTCACATGCCTCTATGGCTTATTATTATCCCCTATAAAACTTTCCAGCAAGTTACTCAATGTTAATTCATTATCTTTAGCATACCCACTGGAAGTACAGCAACTTGTGTAGGAGATGGCCAGGCAGAGCCCGAAGGAGGGGTCAAATGCGTCATCTGTCTAGAGTCCCTTCGCACCCACAAGATATCTAAATCCAGCCCACCCTGAATTCCATTACTTTTATCTACCGCCAATTTGCTTTGACCGCTAGTAGTTCAGATTCTTGTAGAGAACATTAGCTACAATAAACCTACACGTTTAAACTGCCTGGATTTCCTGCACTTGACAACTAGTTTAAACAAAAAAAAAAAGTTATTTCTTTCTTTGCTTCAGCCAAAAATGACTCCCAAGTTAAAAAGGTTATCTCCTTCCTGGTTATCAAGTCAAGCAATGGAGAAAGGAAACGGCTCGCCTGGCAGAGAATTTGCATCCTGGGAGTAGTAAATGTTCAAGATCCTGAATGGTGAAGCAGGACACAGCGATGATCGCAAAATCCTGGACCATCGGTAAGTATCCTGCCAGCAGTATGCACCTTGCAATCCTTTTTGGCAAACAGCTTTCTTGCAAACTGCCGGGAGCTTATTCTCGATGCCTTGTGGCACACTATGTTTAAATGAGAGTGCTCCCAAGCTTCCTCAATAGTTTAATAAAACATATACTGGCTGCAATATTCCATTTATATTAGAAAACTATCACCCCTTGGTTTGAAAAATGACCTCTGGTTGGCAATTTGACTCTAAGCTTCATAGATTATAGTCCACTGTTGGTCATTTAGTCAGTCCACAGAGCAATACTTTTCCGTAACAAGCTCAAACAGCGATCAGTATTTGGTAGGCTACCCACAAGCTGACGATAATACAACACAACACATTCTATTATGCAGCTAAACAAAAGGAGTAACAACCTGAAGACACTCACACAGGCAGAAAAGGAGTGCTTATTCCCAGAGTGCTGAGATTTGGGGAGGGAGGCAGGTGGGGGTGGAATACATCTCTTTGTATATTTTCACAGATTTCTGTTGCCTCGAATGCGTTCAACCCAAGATCTAAATTCTCTAATTCCTTTTCCCCTAATGTCATTTGCCTTTGTATCTCCTTAAGTCTATTTTTATGCATTATAGGAAAAAAGTAGATCCTATTAGAAGCTGATCAAATTTAAGGAAATTAGAGAGATACCCTACAGTTATAAAATCTCAATTGCAATAATGGATTTGGGACTCAGCTTTGAAAAGGCACTTTCAGCCTGCCCTTGGAATAAGGAAGATATATTTTTTAAAAACAGAATTTCAGAGACTTAGACTGTTTTTTTTTTTTAATCTGTTCATGTAGGGTTATTTCAGTATCGGAGTGTTTATATGCAAATCCAGAATCAATAACAATAGCCCTTGGACTTATATATGGCTTCACAGTGCTTTACAGTCCTCTCTAAGAGGTTGATAGACTTAGCTAATTGCCCCCAATAATCTGGGTCCTCATTTTACCAACCTCAGAAGGATGGAAGGCTGAGTCAAACTTGAGCCTTCTTCTTCAGCTTCAATCTCAATAATACTATTTATTTATTTTATTTATTTTTTCAAGCATGTATAAGATAACATATAAGTATAAACATGATTATAAATATGTGAAATGAATATGAATACAAGGGAACATTAGGACAGGAATGGTAGGCAGTTTGGTGCACTTATGCTGTGCCTTACAGACCTCTTAGGAATGGGGTGAAGTCAACAGTTGATAGTCTAAGATTAAAATTGTGGGGGCTTGGGGATGAAACCACAGAATCAGGTAGTGCATTCCAGGCAGGGGTGGGTTTCTCACCCCGTTCCAACCGGTTCAGTTGGAACGGGGCCGGCAGCGTCCTCGTGCACGCGCACGGTGCACACATGCGTACTAGCGTCTGTGCGATGCTCCAGCTGCTCCTGGAGGATCGCGCAGGCGCTGTATGCGTCCTGCACATGCGTGGAAGCGCAGAACTCGTCAAAACCGGGTAAGGAGTGTGGGCGGGCGGGTGTGCCCTTCGCCATTCCTGGAAGTTACTTACTTCCGGGTCGCCGACCAACTGGTTCGCAGGGACCGCCGCGAACCAGTTGAAACCCACCCCTGATTCCAGGTGTTGACCACTCTGTTGCTGAAGTCGTATTTTCTGCAATCGAGTTTGGAGCGGTTTACCTTGAGTTTGTATCTGCTGTGTGCTCTTTGTATTATTGCTGTTGAAGCTTTGTTGAAATATATTTAACTTATAGACAGTTTTACAATGGTGTGCAGAGGCTTTCACAAGATCTGAAACTAGAAGTTTTCCGGCTGAAACGGCATAGCTTTCAATCAAAAGCCTGATATTTCCTTTGCTCACCTCTTTTAAGTTTCATCACTAACTTAATATTAAAATTTTAGCACACAGAATGATTCAGTATGTCTAGCTGAGGCGGATGACCCTTTATGTGAAAATTCAGCTGTGGATTTACATGCTTGTCGGGTTAATACTATTGGAAAAATTGGATGATACAATTTTATGATTTAGGAAAAGAGCCTTTTAGTTTGAGAAGTAGCAATTTCCTTTTTTTAAAAACATACTTCATCTTTAGAGCAATAAAATGTGGCATATATGTCCCATACCATAATGGATTAATTAAAGAATATTATGTTTATCCTAAGTCCTGACCAAGTTCTACATCTTCATAACTCACTCATAAAAATTAATGCATTTTCCAACACTCCATAATGATATATCACCTATTTTTGCTATACCTGTTCAGAATAAATTGTTTCAGATTCGATTAATCTGAGGTACAATGAATAGTACTGGGGTGTGTGTATTATTTTAAGAGTTTGCAGAGCAATGCACCAAAATCTTAATCTTCTCATTATATCTTTGAGCTGTCATATGATCTCACTGTTATCCCAAAAGGGCTTTGCCAAAAGTCCCAATGGTGCTTTTTCAAGAGGAACAGGACTTTCTTTGTTTTTCCTTGAAGATGTTTCACTTCTCATCCAAGAAGCTTCTTCAAGTCTGACTGAAGGGTGGGGAATGGAAGGATTTATATTCCTTGCAATCATCTGGTCATTAGCACTTTTTCTGAGAATTCTTGACGCCACTTGGTGCCTCAGGGCCACCTGATTAATGCAAATAGAGGTGGAAGCTTCTTGGAACCTGCTGAAAGGGCTGTGTTGTAAACAGGAGATAACTGGTGTCGGCACAGATAAACCTCCAAGTGTCCTCAATGACTCTCAGAAAGAGTGCTAATGATTAGTTGACTGCAAGGAATATAAATCCTTCCATTCCCCACCATTTGGTCAGAACTGAAGAAGCTTCTTGGATGAGAAGCAAAGCGTCTTCAAACAAACAAACAACTGGGAGCCTGGCACAGGGGCGCAGCCTCAGATACCCCGTTGCGCACCATCCTTGGGGTGGTACCGATATGACAGACAGCGCTTAAATAGCCCCTTCTCTGCCTTGGGGCTGACCCACTGGCTACCCAGCCCCACTTCCCTCTGGTCCCAGCCTTGTTAATTCGGTTATTTTTGTTAATTCAAAGTTAGGCCATGATCATTAATCAGTGTTTGTTTGAATAAAGAATAAGTCTAGTACTAAGAAATAGTTAACCTTAAACATGGCAAGGGGTTACAAGCAATCATCTGAATTTGATCTGAAATGGTACTATAGGATCTCCTGTTTAAGCAGGGGCTGGACTAGAAGACCTCCAAGGTCCCTTTTAGCTCTATTCTATTCTGATTCAACCAAGAAAGTCCTGTTGCCTCTTGGAAAAGCATCTTTAGGACAACCATGAATTGGATGCCTTGAATCCCTATAGACACTTTTCCACCCCTAGATTTTCAGATCTCATGTAATATGCATTCTGCATTTCCTCTTTTTCCATATCCAACTTGTCACCTTTGTCATAATCTTTTTATTTTTAAACCATTTCTTCACTCTTGGCCGTTCATGTAGGCATCACAAAAATATTCATGCAATGGCTCATAAAACCTGCACATTTCTAAATTGACAGAACTTTCCTCCTCCCCTCCCCTCCTGAAAAAAAAAATCCCCAAAATAATAATGTACAGATGTTCCTTATTTAAATTAGCTGTTGGCATTTAATGCTGCCAATCTCATATGTGATCAAGTTTGCGAATTTCCCAGGTAGTCAACATTTTAGTGAGGCCTGTTTATCCTCCAGTTGAATGATTATGCCAGGTGAATGATCTAGATAATTGTTCAATAAATAGCAAATGTTAGAAGGTTGGGGCTAAGGGTTCCAATTGACCAGCTGTATTTTTAAAAAATGTCATTCGTGCAATCCTTTCCTTCTGCTGCA
>NC_045554.1:39285414-39335414 GCF_009769535.1 Thamnophis elegans
AACAGAGCTGGAAGGGAGCTTGTAGTCTTCTAATCCAAACCCCTGCTCAAACAGGAGACCCTATACCCTTCTGGACAAATGATTGTCCAATCTCTTCTTATAATACTTCCAGTGATGAAGCACCCACAATTTCTGAATGTAAGCTGTTCCACTGTTCTAACTGTCAGGAAATTTCTCCTTAGTTCTAGGTTGCTTGTCTCCTTGATTAGTTTCCAACCATTGCTCTTTGTCCTGCTTTCTGGTGCTTTGGAAAATAGGTTGATAAGTTAAATTTTCAATCTAGAGTTGCTCACATACTTAAAAACTTTGTTTTCTAAGAGTTTAGTAGAATCTCCCACATAACTCATTCAAATCAATCATTCATACCTGTTTATTCTTTAGGGGGATGTCTTAATCTAGCAGATCATTGACTGAAAGCCCAAAAACTGTTATCAGGAACTGAACAGACTCACACTTCTTTCTTTTACATGGTGGTAGCATCAAAAGACTGGACCATCTTCCTCCTGATGTTTGCGGAAACTATCTTTGAGGAAGGATGAACCATCTCATGATTTGAATCTCTACTTAAAAGATGCTGTCTTCTAAAAACACAATTATGGTCTAAAACCATTTCTAAAGAAAATTTCATGGATGCATCCAGAGTCAATTTTGATTCAAGACTCAAGAGACTCTTTTATTATATAATTTGTTCATTTACGACTGAACTTGGGATGAAGAAAAGAGATAGATATGGATGAGAGAACTACCACATGAGGAAGACTATAAATAACTCTCAATCATGTTTTGTGTTTGGTGATTGGGAAGAAAAGCAATTTAGGTTAAATCAAAGTACAGAAAAGGGAGTCTAATATTTCCAGTCAGATGAGCAAGAAGGTGCTGTACATTACAGGAGGTTTCTCTGAAATAATTTGGCTATCATTTCATTTCCTCAAAGTCATCCCCTTGCCAGCCAACAAACTAACTCTCAAAGAGAAAAAGAACCAAGAATGTAGAGGAGACATTTATGAGTCAGCTGGGCAGAGAATTTCGGAAAATTTTGTGGTAGCTAAGCCATTCCAGAGAAAATTCCTATATGCCACTAAAAGCATAACACCTATTTCATTCTCTAAAAATCCCACCCAATCCTCAATGAAAAACTAGTCCCACTATGGAAGCTACGACCATTCTGAGTTATCTCCAGTTTAAAGATCTTGAAACCAGCTGAGGATTTATATGTAAGTGTTGTCACGTGATTATGATCAATAGCATTCCATAAGAAAAGCTAGAGTCTTTCAGCATATACCTGTTTCTGAAAATAGAGACTTATTTGCAGAACAGATCTTAAAAACATGGGCATAGTTAATCGATATGAACTTGGAAGTCTTTCAAATTTCACCAAAGAATCCTGAGATATCTGAAACTATCCTTTGTATTTTGAAATTTGCATTGAAGAAGCTAATCAAGTATATACCACATAAATAAGGCTGAATAAAAACAATATTTCAATTCCGGATATTTGATTCACTGTAAATTATAGGGAAATACTGTTTTTTTTTCCTCCCTTTTTAATGGATGCTTTAATAAGACAAAAGCATTACACCCAGCATCTTTTCCTTTTTTTATATCAAATAATTTGCTTAAGATGCCAAAAGATTCACCTAGCAAATTGTAATCCGCAATGACACTGCCATCGAGACACAAGATGCATTCGTGTGTGTGTGTGTGTGTGTGTGCATGTTTATATGTGTGTGTGTGCATGCACACACTGTCATGTATGCAAAGAATTGTGAATTTCATTAAATATATTAACAGGAGGGGGAAAAATTCCGCTTTGAAAAACAGTAATCCCGTCTTTCAACAAAAATCTTATAGGAAGCTATGAATTTGGTAGATCTGAATAGGCTGTTGGTACATGTTTTACTAAGGTAATATAATGGCACACTATTATTAGATCACATTAATCATTACGATGCCAAAGGCAGTGACAGCCTCACTGAAAAGGATTGAAAGGGCTGGTAATGGATATAAATTACCCATTGTGTGATAAAAGGATTTTTACTAAGAAGGTAAGAATAAAACAGCAAATTTCTAATATAACTCTTGTGAGGGGGGGGGATTCTAAATAAAAGTAATCCTCTATTGGTAATATCCACAAAAATCAAAAACTAAGCACTTCCTAAAACAAGATAAAGTCGCGTTTAAAAAAAGAAAGAAAGAAAAAGAAGAGTATGGTACGAAATTAATTTCTTAGCCTCTAATATAGCTATCGGTTTAAATGGTTTATGGGATGACCTCTAAGGAATATGGTCAAAAGGAAAGGTAGGTTCTACTAATTAGAAGTAAAGATGGTTTTATAGAGATTTGTTAAAGCCCCTTAGCAGAATCAAATGTGGATTACCGGAACCCCAAAATTATACGATGTTTTATGAGATCTAGTTCAATTACCTCATTGTCTCACCACAAGAAAGCTACAGTTCCATATCACTGACACACAAAAAGAAAAGTCTAGGCAGATTTTATTTGTATTTTTTTAACTACTGTTATTGTGAAAAGGGAATCTGTCCAGATCGGAAGACCACCTTGGAAATATACTATAAATCAGCGCCTTTACTTGCGTGTAATTTAGACAATGAACTATAAGCCAGAGGTGGGTTCCCCCCAGTTTGCACCTATTCGGTAGAACCGGTTCGTCAACTGTTAGAAAAGGTTCCACCAGTGGACCCGGAAAACAGGCCACACCTACAGAAGAGGTTCCAAAAAAATTTGAAACCCACCACTGCTACACACACACACGCACAAAAACACACAGAGAGAGAGAGAGAGAGAGACTGACACACACACAGAGAGAGAGAGAGAGAGAGAGAAAGAGAGAGAGAAAGAAAGAAAGAAAGAAAGAAAGAAGAAAGAAAAAGAGTGAGAGAGAGATGAAAAAAAGAAAAAGGGACAGAGAGACAAAAGGAAGGAGAGAGAGAGAGAGAAAGAGAGAGAGAGAGAAAACACATGGCCGACAAGCCACTCCCACCAGGTCACATGGCTGGCAAGCCACTCCCACAAAGGAGGCCACACCCACAGAGTAGATTCCAAAAAATTTTGAAACCCACCACTGCTATAAGCCCAAATTAGCCTCCATTTTACCTTCTTTCCATGATCAGAGCACAGTGCAATCCTAAAATATAAATTTAAACTGAAGGTTCTGTTGATTCTATTAGCATTTCTTCCTGGTAAACTGGAGATTTGTAGTCTGAATCTGAGTGGGGAAAGGTGGGATCAAGACAACTCAGAATTTCAAAGGTGAGGAGATGAGGAGGAAGAGGAGAGGAAGAACAATAGGAATGGGAATGGGAATGGGATTGGGATTGGAATAGAATAGAATAGAATAGAATAGAATAGAATAGAATAATAGAGTGGGAAGGGACCTTGGAGGTCTTCTAGACCAACCCCCTGTTTAGGCAGGAAACCCTACATCACTTCAGACAAATAGTTATCCAACAAATTTGTTGTAGATCATCCTGATCATCTGTTAAATGGATGCTTGGGTCTTTGCTAAGGCATATGGTTAACTATAGGACCACCTATTCCATCCAACATTAGCATGTCCTGTCAAAACATCCAGGGAGAAATGATTGGTAATCCCCATTTTCAAAACATGAGTTAGATTTTGAGGAATCCCGATAAGAGTCAAGTTGTGTTGGTTCTCTTGGTTGGTTCTCAAGAAATGTTAGGAATAATTTAAGAAGACCAAATATTTTGGAAAGAATCCTCTTAAAGTTTTATGGATAAGACCTTTCCCCCCATCCCTTCCCGTATGTTCTGTTTTTTAATCCTTATTTTATTTATCTCTTATTTATGTTGGTTTTGATGGCCCTGGATTAGGGTTGTTGCTGTACTTGCAATTATGACTGGTTTTAATCAGACCCTTGATACTTTAACATGTTTTATAATCTATGTTAGCTGCCAAGAGTTTTTCGATTGCTGCGGGGTAGAAATATGATAGAGAAATAGATACATAAATAAGTGAATAAATATTCAGAAGGACAGAGCAATGTAATTGTTCTCAGTAATTAATTTGTGCATACCTGCCTATGTCTTAAAATTAATAAGAATTTTGGAATTGTAGGGGCAAGGAGCAAATCCTAGCCTGGATGGGGACTGGGCTCCAACTGCTTTGGTTATTCCTGAATGAGATAACATTTTCTTCAAGTTGTGGTGAGTATAGAGAATAGCCTTGAGGGACAGAGGAAACACCAACCAACTAAGACAATGGTCAGATAAACAAAACTTGATCTCAGACCAAGAAAGTGGTTTCCAGAGCCTTCTATACACTAATTTTCATGAAGATAAAAGGGAGAGTAAGGGAAGCACATTCATAGTTGCAATATTTTGTTATCTAGCATCAGGTTTTCCAACTTTGATCATTTCTAAGGAAATGGACTTCAGCTCCCAATATTCCATAACCAACCTAGCCATTGCTGAGAATTCTGGGAATTGAAGTTCACTTACTTTTTAGGACTTCAGATTAGGGAGAAGCACACAGATTAACTTTCTCCTACTTCATCCATGAGATATATTAAGCATGAAAATGTCTCAAAGGTAAACCATAATAAGGTAAGTCTGATTATAATCCATGATGCAGGAGTTATTGTTACAAATGAGATCTGAACCACAACTACATAACTTCAACTCCTGGACAAACGTATTCAGATTACTAATCTCCTCCTTATTTATATCAAGTCTAATTGTACATCAAGATAGAACACATTAATATTAACACAACTAATAGGTGAACATACACATAATATACCTTTATATTCTTAAATTGTAGATGAACCAACAATACATTGTCACACCACAATGGCAAGTAAATTACTATTCCTGCCTTTCAACACTAAATCTAGCTAATTCAGTTATAGCTCACGTTTGTTCTGAGTTTTACCCTGAATTGCAGTGGGAAAATGTATGCATTGTGGGAAACAATCGGCTTGAGGTCTGTTCAGCCTTAGCAAAGCACAGCCCACCAACAATTCTGGAAACTGAAGATTTGCCAAATAGACTAGGGAGGAAGAATTAGGCAGGGTTCATTCAGAATCAGATTTAAGGAGGGTCAAGACACTGTAATTGGTAAGAGGTAGAGGAATTGTCACAACCAAGACAATGGTTAGTAAAAGAAATTTGAATCCTGGGTGGATACGAAATCCAAGTAAGTGTCTCACTCTCCCCAGCTCTCCTAAGAGGAACGTGGTGGCTCAGTGGCTAAGACCCTGAGCTTGTCAATCAGAAAGGTCGGCAATTCGATGGTACGAATCCCTAGTGCCACGTAATGGAGTGAGCTCCCATTACTTGTCCCAGCTTCTGCCAACCTAGAAGTTTGAAAGCATGTAAAAATGCAAGTAGAAAAATAGGAACCATCTTTGGTGGGAAGGTAATAGCATTATATTGCACTTTCGGCATTTAGTCATACTGGCCACATGACCATGGAGATTTCTTCAGACAATGCTGACTCTTCAGCTTTGAAACAGAGTACAGCACCACCCCCTATAGTCGGGAATAACTAGCACATATGGCTGTAATCCATTGCTAAAAATAGCATGCAGACTTCAACAGCAGAAATTGCTGTTAATGATGAAGAAAAATTCAGCTACAAGTTTGCTTGGTATTTGAATATATAGTAGGAAAGTCACTGTAGGAGATGAACCTGAGGGAGGGGGTCAAATGTAACTCATGAGTCACTAAATGCCTGCAAGAGATCTAAGTCTACCCTACTTTGAATGCCTTTCTTATCTCCCGCTCATTTCCCTTGACTATTAGTTGGTCGGATTCTTGTAGAGAGCTTAAGCTTGCAATAAATCTTTACACTCATTTGAACTGCCTGAATCTCCTGATTTCCCCAGTGCTTGACAATCACTATTGGATTGTTTATCAGGCAGCAACATGTCTTGATCTGACCTTAAGTCAATGGGAAATGAGGGTCTGTCAGGAAAATGGAAGATTTTAATGTTTCTACACCATCCCCAAGTCATTGTTCTGGGATGGGAGGCTCTGTCAATCATACGTTATAAATCAATCCTAATTCTGTACCAAGCAGGAAATCTAGCCCTTCACCAAAAGACATGGCAGCTTGCTAATAATAGATCATTTTTAAAAAAAATACCATACACACACCTTGGAAAAACAATGCAAGCTACAGCTATATTTGGAGAACTCATGTCAGCTGTGACATGACAATTTTTAATTAGCAGAGTGCGGGAACCAGCCTCTCCCGTCGCAAAAAAAGGCAAATCGGCAGTGGTCATAAAGGACATTTACTGAAAAGAACCCCTTTTCCCAAAGGAGAGAAATCAAAGCAGAAAAGCTGGAATTTTGAAAAGATGCAGCGAGATTGGTTCAAGTACAAACAATGAAATAAAAATGTCTGTCCATATACATATCGTGAAAAGAATAAACACTTTCTTTCTTTATACACACATTGTGAAAAAAGGATGAAGGTCTTAACTTTGAAGACGCTCATACATAAAACAGAAATGTCTTTTAAAGGATGACAGAACAATTCTTACCAGGTTGATCCAACATCAACAGTTTTTCCCCCCCTGGCTGTGGGAGTCTTCTCGGAGACGAGGGATTAGTACAGAAGGTCAGGAATTGCAAAAACAATACCTGTGAGAAATTTAAAATGCAAAGCCATTGTGTAAATCAAAATCGATTCTCCCCGAAAGACACTATACTACAGTTAGCATATATTTTAGTTACCCTTCCATATTGAGAAGGGAGAGAGAATTATGAATGGAAGCAGCCTAGATTTGCGAGGGGGGCGGGAATCTGATATTTGGGAAAGTAATCTTTTAAAAAGGGAATTCTTTTTTTGATCTGTTAATTGCCTAGGGGTCTGAAATGTCCTTCCATACTGTGCCAAAATTAAGGAGGAAAAAATTGAAGATCATTTTCCCAATTTAGGAGAGCGTCTTTACGGCTTAACAGATGCCAATATTCTGGTCTCTTAGTCTAAAGAAAAAAACCATTTTAAAAGTTCTCGTATACAAATAAATTCTATTATATAAATAAGCAGCCTTTCCCAGATGGTGGCAAACTCATAAATTCCATTTGGAGGAGACTGTAACGGCAGCAATTAAAACCAAGATGAAGGCCTTCTTCTAACAAATTTAAGATTATTTCATTAAATAGGAGGAATTAACCAAACTCCCAATACTGTTATATATGTGCCTCAAACATATTTTTGGAACGTTTTTTTTTTAAATAGAATATAGTAACACTGAGAAAATTGAAAGACATCTAAGAAATGGACCATCCTTGTTTTTATGAGACAATGGGCAGACTGTTTAAGATGTAAAACTCCAGAAAGTTAGAAGAAACTTGTGATTAAAAGTTTCTTTCCTATGTTGAAGGAAAGCATGAAATAAGAACAATCAATTACTGGAGTGCTACATGCCAAGTTAACTTATGTTTGCGGATTCAAACAGATGCATAGCTATATTCAGTACATTGGAATAAATCCGGCATAGATAGACCTCAACTTACAACTATTTGTTTAGTGGCTGAAGTTACAACAGCACCGGAAAAAGTGACTAATGATCGTTTTTCACCCTTACGAGTGTTGCAGCATCTCCATGTTCATGTGATCAAAATTTGGGCACTTGGCAACTGGCATGTATTTATGACGGTTGAATTATCGCAGGCTCATTTCTAAACTTCCCAGCTGGATTCTGACAGCAAAGGCAATCAGGATTCGCTTAACAACTGCTGATTCAATGAACAACTGCAATGAATTGCTTAACCATGGCGGCACACAAAGGTCATAAAATGGGGCGCAATGCACTGACCAACTGTCTTGCTGAGCAATGGAAATTAATGGCTCCATTGTGGTCATAGGTCAAGGACTACTTCAGTGGTGGGTTCCAGATCCCATTGCAACCTTTATATTGCGACGGGGCCAGACGTCCACACCCGCGCATGTTCATGCCACTGCCCTGCGACGCCCCAGCTGCTCGGCGAGGTTGCACAGGCACTGTACACTGTGTGCACGTGTGCAATTGGCCCATTACCCAGAAAAAGAGGTAAGGAAAGCAGGTGGGTGGGTGGACCCACCGAAACACCATTCCAGTATGGTGGCTGCTGCTCCCAGAGGACACTGGCATGCCCGTACCGGGCCGCCCCAGCGGGAACCCACCACTGGACAACTTGTAATAGCTTGCCAAAACTGAATTTACTCATCCGTTTTGTATATCTGTAGAGGATTTAGAGGTACGGTTTCTCAAGAGGTAGGTGAGGCATGGGTGACAAAACAGATAGAGTAGAGTAGAGTAGAGTAGAGTAGAGTAGAGTAGAGTAGAGTAGAGTAGAGTAGAGTAGAGTAGAGTAGAGTAGAGTAGAGTAAGAGCGGAGTGGAGTGGAGTGGGATTGGGATTGGGATTGGGAATAGAATAGGAATAGGAATAGGAATAGGAATAGGAATAGGAATAGGAATAGGAATAGAATAGAATAGAATAGCTTATTGGCCAAGTATGATTGGACACACAAAGAATTTGTTTCCAGTGCATAAACTCTCAGTGTACATACAACAATAGATAGATTGTCTCTATGGAATATTACATCCCTATAAAGTATCCTTGCCCACACATACAAGCGTTATCAATCTCCTTACATTCTACAAACAAGTAAATTGATGTCAAGAGAAGTCTGATCACATGTTATGGGCTGCAGTTTTTCCAAACTTTTCTTTAATTTGTGAATTCTTGGTTCTCTACCAGAGACTAGGGCTGGGTGAGCTACAAACATTGTTAAACCAGTAAACAAATTTATATACATAATCCCAGGATTCCCCAATGAACTCTAAAATAAACTTTTCCTGTCTCTCTCCATTGCTCCACACAAAAATGAAGAACACGGGGTATCTTTTCTTTTTGTTACCATCAGCTATGATCGATGTGTACATAAAATTAGGCAATTTTTAATACCTACTATGCATCATTACTTACTTATACTAGGCCAAGTTTACATACTGTGCTATAACAGAACATCAAACAATAGTTTTAATGGGGAACACCTACGATTCTTTCATTTAAAAACTGGGAGGAAAGAATGTTGAAATAAAACTATTTTCCTAATATTCTACATTTTAACCATCATTTAATACATTAATTACAAACTGATTCATTGTTCGGTTTATTGCTTAGTTTGTTTTGTGTGTTTTATACAATGTTTTTAATGTATTTTTAACTTATTGCTTTAATTGGCTCAATTTTATTGTAAACTGATTAAGATTTTTTTTCTTTAAATGAGAAGTGATATGCATTGTTTTGAATAAATAAATAAATTTAAATAAATTAAATAAAATCTTAATAGGCTGTATAAGTTTGCATATGAAGGCATATTTCAACAAGGACTGAAGTATTAGCACTGTGGTAACATGCAGCCTGTTTTAATCTTTGCTGTAGAAAGAGTAAAAAAATCTACCTTCACAAAGATAAATTGTAGTTATTCTGTGGTAAGACGGACAGTGTAAGAGATGACCAGGCTGAGCCCAATGGAGGAGTCAAACACATCATTAGTCATGAGTGTCTTCATTCCCACAACAGATTTAAATCCAGCCCTCCATGAGTCTACTGCCAGTAGTAGTCTACTGCTACCATTAGTAGTTCAGATTTTTTTGGAGAACACCAGCTTGCAATAAATCTTTATACTCATTTGAACTGCCTGGACTTTCTGATTTCCCTGGTGCTTGACAGGCAGCCAATACATTTGGTAAATAAATAAAATTGAAAGAAAAGTTTGTAGGTGCTTCAAGATTATTAATAACAGAAATTCACATTCTTCAAAATACTTAACCAAATATCTTTTTGCAATTTGTGGTCCAGCTTTTTCAATGCAACAACCATTCAGGAAGACGGCATTGTTTTGCTAGTGAAATTTAATGATATTTTCAATAGTATAGAAGAATTATCTTGGATCTTTGGACCAGTTAATGCAAGACTTTCAAATTCTTTGGACAGCACTGGGTTCCAATCCAACATCGTACAAGAAACCCTGCCGTAATGTGCGTGGATGGATACGTTTCACGTAACGTGTGAAAAGTGCAAGACATGATCTGTGACTTAATATATCCCTTAACAACCTGGGCAAACTCAGCCATCTGAGGTTTGTTTTACAACTGTCAGGCTCTTTGCTTTTGGCAGGGGTTTCGAACCAAAAGTGATTCTTTCCGAGCTTAAGTATCTCAGAATTCTTTTTAGCAAGAGTTATTGAGAAGAAAGGCGTGCAGTACTAAACTGTTTCCCATTTAAAGCCAATATATCACGGTGTAACTTACAGGAGACACTATTCAATTCCCTTTATAGAAGCCTTTCTCAAATCTGTCAAGGTGGTCAGTCTTTATGCCGACAATGAAAAGCTGGCAGTAGCCGTTTACATAATCATCTCCTAAATCTTGATGAGACTGGAACCAACTGCTAAGCAGTCATGACCTCTTATCCTGAATCTACAAAGCCATTATTCACCTGGCAATTTTCGCCTCTCCAGTGCTTTGTTGATGAAACTAAACTCTTGCCTCAAACTAATCCTAGACCAGGGGTCAACAACCTGCAGCTCTGGAGCTGCATGTGGCTCTTTCATCCCTCTGCTGCAGCTCCTTATCGCTGGTTGACTCCACAATTTATAAGGCTTTCGATTAGGACAGGTAGAGGAAAAAGGACACCACGCTAGGAGGAGACTCTATGGTGGGGGAACCAGACTTCTGGTCGGCTTCAGAATTGAATGGGGGGCTTCCAGTTAGGACCTTTGTGGCTCTTTGAGTGTTTAAGGTTGCCGACCCTGCCCTAGACAAGTAGATATTGATTTGATATTGATGGGAATGTCCTTGGAAGAGAGGAAGAGGAGCAACAGTTCCTAGGCAACCGTTGGATAAGAGGCACCTGGCCCACAGAAGGAATAGGTGTGTGGAAAACATCTCAGAAGCGACCTTCCCTAGTTTCCTGGACTATAAAGGCAAGGAGCGAAAGATGTTTCAGACTTGCAAGATTCTATTAATGTAACATAGAACAGAACATAGAATAAGAGAGTTGGAAAGGACCGTGACCCAACAAATGCACGCCCGACAACAGTGCGCCGACAAAACCGCAGCGATAAAACCGCGATGTCGACAGCGCGCCCATAAAGGCGCACCGACAAAAGAGCGCTGACAGAAGTGCGATTAGGGTTAAGGTAAGGGTTAGGGTAAGGGTAAGGGTTAGGGTTAGGATTACGGTTGAGGTTAGGGTTAGGGTGAGGGTTCTTACGTTGTTTTTGCGTTGTTTGTTGATGGCACGCTTCTGTCGGCGCTCTTTTGTCGGCGCGCCTATGTAGGCGCGATTTCAACATTGCGGTTTTCTCACCGCGGTTTTGTCGGCACGCTTTTGTCGTGCGCGCATTTGTCGGTGAACCGGAAAGGACTTGGGTGGTCTTCTAGTCCAACCCCTTAATAAAGCAGGAGACCCTACAGCATTTCAGGCAAATGGCTGTCCAGTCTCTTCTTTAAAACCTCCAACAATTAATACTCCCATTAAGTTTTCTATCTTTTTTTGCCTGCCTGTCTGAATCTGCATGTCTACTTCTAAAATAAAATACTTATATTTACTCTCCATGAGCTGGAGAGAAACCTTGAAGCTCAGGTTCCTGACAAATAAGCCTATCACTTATTTCCTGGCAACTTTTGTATGGCATTTTGAAAACTGCATCCAAAATTAAGCCTGAGAAGCAGACTTTCTTCGGAGTAAACATATCTTCTTTTTCTTACTTAATTCTCCCCCATCTCAAAAATAAAATTATCAGTAACTCATTCACAAAGCAAAATGCAGATTATTTTCCCCCAGTATTGATCGGAATCACTCAATGTGTATGCAGAGGTGGTATTCAGCCAGTTCTGACAGGTTTGGGAAAACCAGTAGCGGAAATTTTGAGTAGTTTGGAGAACCGGCAAATAGGCTGGCCGCGCCCCTGCTGCCTCCCAGCTGATCTTCTTCTGTTACCCTGCACAGGAGAACGGAGCTGGAAAGCAGGTTAGTGGGGTGGGGAGGGAATGGGGATTTTGCAGAATCCTTCCCCTGCCACTGCCACAAAGCCATGCCCACAAAGCCACACCATGCCCACAAAGTCACGCCCACAGAACCAATAGTAAAAAAAAATGAATCCCACCATTGGGTTACTTTTATTAATTGATCCTATATCTTCCCCAAGAAATGAAAACTGAAATTGTCGATTTTCCCAATTCAAATATACGTAGCTCTAATCTGCACTTTTGCATACCAAGTTAACTTAATTATGCAACATTCTGCCTGACTAAACAGTCAGCTCTGGGCATGTTTACTCAGTAGTAATCTTTAGCATAACCAATAGGGTTTATTTCCAATAAAAAGTTGCCTACAGAACTAATTACTCATATAGCTTTAATGGTATCGTTCAAAAACTTTCTTGTCTTGATCAGCATTAACCACAAGACTGATTATATAGTTTTCACTCAGGACCAAGGAACCTCGTTCCTAGCGTTCTTACTTGCAACCAGTTGCAATCCCACTGAAGGAAAGAAATATAAGGAGAACAGAGGACCCAACAAGATGCTTCTTTGTGACAGTTATGCTATCAAACAGATGATTAGTCAAAGGAAATACTGCTTAATAGAAACAGTTTTAGATCAGTAAAAAAAACCATTTTGAATTCCATCCCAGACTAACCGCCACAAAGCTTGGACTCTGTAAGAAGTCCTGCGCTGATTTGTTCAGAGAATTTGTGTCATTGATCTTCACATCAACGTGTCACTTAGAATCTTTTTTTTTCCAGTTCATGACTCTGACGGAAGCCCTGGGGTTTAAAATCTGAAAGTGATTGATAACTTCCTAAACAAACGGAGGGGAAAAACATCTACCATTTTGCACACTCAACTGAAACCCTAAGTAGCAGAAAGAGACATTTAACTTTCTAGGCTAATGTCGTTCTAAAGCTTTTAACAGGGGAAAAAGAGAGAGAGCAAAAAGATACAACAAGGCGGTTAATATTGTAGGGTGCATGAAAATGATTGACATAGCGTTTCAAAGAGAATAAATACTTTGGAAGAACGACAGACAATAAGAGTTCTCCAGGATGGGCTTAAGCTGAAAAATCAATGCTTCTTGTATCCCTACAACTCAGGTTAGAATGAATTCAGATGTTTAATTGTTTTCAATACTAGTACCAAGGCGGGAGGGAGGGAGGGAGGGAGGTAGGGGGGAAGGAAGGAAGGGCAAAGAAAGGAGTGAGGGAGGGTGGGCAAGGAAAGAAAGAGGGAGGAAAGGAAGGAAGGAAAGAAAGAAGAGCAAGGAAAGAAGGAGAGAGGGTGGGCAAGGAAAGAAGAAGGAGGGAGGAGGGAAGGAAAGAAGGAGGGAAGGAAGGGGAAGGAAAGAAGGTGGGAGGGAAGGGCAAGGAAAGGAGGGAGGAAGAGAAAGGAAAGAAGGAGAGAGGGAGGAAAGAAGGAATGAAGGAAGGGCAAGGAAAGAAAGAGGGAGGGAAGGAAAGGCAAGGAAAAAAGGAGGGAGGAAGGAAGGAAAAATAGCTATTTTCTTCCCACACCCAATGCCTCCTTCTTCTTCTAAATATGGGCAAACTGTCCTTTCATTATTTGCCCCACTTTCTGGAATACAACAGCCAAGATACTCATCCCACTTTTAAGCTTATCTTTAAACTTCAAGCTGAAAATCTGACTCCCTCGCTTTTGTTCAAGAGCAGGCTGATGAAGATTCAAGGACTGCACAGTAAACAGCCAATTTGAAGTTTCCCTGTTATCAATTGAAGAGGCCCAACTTCTCATCAGATCACAAGGCTATGAGAAAGAAAATAAGGAAGTCGCTCTTCTGATCTACATAAACAGGTATATTGACTGGATCAGATGGGAAACGGATCAGTCGCTTGCGTTTCACAACCTATTCCTGTTCATCACAGCACAATCTTGCTAATAACATCACAACTGTTTAACTGTTTAATAAATTGATATGCCGCCCAATCCCGAAGGACTCCGAAGGACAACTTTGGGAGACCCACCCCAAACTGTTTGGCACCAACTTTAACTTAATTTTCTGGTGGGGGAGGGAGAGAAGGAGTTTGACGCTGCTTTTCCAATTTGGAATTGATTTTAAATGGTGTTGGTGAGCTTTGTGGTAGAAGCGGGACACGCAGCTGCCTATTTTGATAAGGCAAAAAAAAAAACCCTAATAAATACCTTGCACAAAATAAGAAGGAGTGACTTTAAAAAAAAAAATGCTTTTGGCTCTTAACACCAAGATTCTCTGCTAAATCTTCTCACTAAGAAGATCATCATCTTAGATCAGGGGGTCAGACTCAATTTCATTGAGGGCCGCATCAGGGTTGTGTTTGACCTCAGGGGGGCAGGGTGGGCATGGCCAAGGTGGGTGTGGTGAGCTCAACATCACTCGTGTTCGGGGCACCTGTGGTGGCCTGAGCACTTTGCCAGTGAAAACAGGCTCCCAAGCTCCATTTTCGACTGCGACGGCCTTCTACAACCTTCTGCCAGCGAAAACAGAGTGTGACACCCCTGTCTTAAACCAACAGTAAGCACCAATGATGTTACCTAGTTTGGGTAATGAAACATCTGCAAGAAAACAACCAAATTCAAAGAGCACAAGGACCCCTCATTTCAACCCTGAACTACAACTTCTCCCTAAGTTCTCACATCCTCTGCTACTATTCTACTTATCAGAATATCACAGTACCTACCAATGCAAATCCAACTACAGAAGTACAACAATAGATAGTTCTTCAGATGAGCAAAGTGTTTGATAATCATTCTATGTCAGCACAATACAATTCAGTGTATCACAAAACAAGAGAAAATTATAACTTGGGAATCTATTAGGCAATGGGGACAAATCTAAAGTCCATTCCTTGCTGTTTTGTGTTGTTGCCGTTGCGTGCCAATAATGTCTCCCTATAGCATAAGTGCCACTAAGTTGAAAATGTGTGTCTTTTTGGTCTGTTCATCAAGGAACCAAATTACGGTGACTCCCTTGTACACTCAGCTGAAAGCACTGGTTCTCACCTGTAATGTGTGAAACCGTTCTCAGCTGCAGAGACCGCATAATTGCAGACGAGTTGAGAAAGGAAGCAAACGAGCATATTATGGGGAATGGAAAACATTAACACATGGCAAGAGTTCTAAGAATATAATTAGATCTTATTACTTTTTAAGATGCCATGCAATAGCTCCCTTTTATATTTATATTGATTACCAGAAGGACATTTGAAACCCGTCATATCATCTTCCAACTTTAACAGCAGAATATAGCAACAGCACTTAGCAATAGCAATAGCGCTTAGACTTATATACCGCTTCACAGTGCTTTACAGCCCTCTATAAGCAGTTGACAGCCTATTGCCCCCAACAATCTGGGTCCTCATTTGACCGACATTGGAAGGATGGAAGGCTGAGTCAACCTTGAGCCTGGTGAGAGTCAAACTGCAAAAATGCAGGCTGCTGGCAGTCAGCAGAAGTAGCCTGGAGTAGTGCATTCTAACCATTGCACCACCAGAGTTCATACTGTTTTACAATGCTTTACAGCCTTCTCTAAGTGGTTTACAGAATTAGCATATTTCCCCCAAAATTTGGGTCCTCGTTTTACCAACGTTGGAAGGATGAAAGGCTGAATCAACCTTGATCAAACTCCAGGCTGTGGGCAGAGTTTGCCTGCAATACTGCATTATAACCACTGTGCCAACATGGATCTTAATATGCTGCTGGAATTGAAGAGGTCAGGAGTATGATCAGATTTAGTGAGGAGGTGGATCCCCAGAGGGAAGGAATGCATACCAGAAGAGTAAGAGGCAGCTCAGCCCAGATATCATGTGACAGAGAAAGAGAGTGAAGATGGAACCTCCCTAAGAGTTCACAATGTATATATGGTAAATACAGAGAGTAGAGTTCTAAGTCTGGCAAGATCATGTCTATAGGTGTGAAGCAATAAAGATTCAAAGAAAGGCAACCAGGATATAGATTATTTAATTGATTCTTATTTTATATTATCTACTAAATGCTCTAGAGTTACAAGACTTCAATTCTTAATAGAGTCATAGGTGGAACCTCAAAACAAAAGTCAATTCAAGCCAGAAATATTGACAGAGGCAGGAACAAAGGTGGCCAGAAGACGAATAGAATGAGAAAGAGACACAATGGAAAGAAAGAAAATGGTACATTAAATATCTCTTTGGATCCTCAAGACTATTAGAATGCCATTTATTGGACAAGAGTATTGAAAATAAAAAGCATCGAATCATAGAAATTTCTCTGGACATAGCAATAGCACTTAGGCTTATATACCACTTCACAGTGCTTTTGCAGCCCTCTCTAAGCAGTTTATAGTTTATAGAGTCAGCCTCTTGCCCCCAACAATCTGACTCCTCATTTTACCCACTTCAGAAGGATGGAAGGCTGAGTCAACCTTGAGCCTGGTGGAATTTGAACCGCTGAAGCGCAGCTAGCAGTCAGCTGAAGTAGCCTTCAATGCTGCACTCTAACCGCTGTGCCACCTTGACTCTTATTACGTATCTTTCTCCAGAAACGTATTTATCTAGAATTAGAGCAATCACCACGTTTGCACCTTAAATACCTCTTTTGTAAATGCATGTGCCACGTGGGCATGTGACTCTCACACATCCCTTGGACTGCAAAAACAACAAAGGCAGCTTATCAATGAAATCGCCATGATCTAATAATTTATTAGAATGTCTGCAGTTTTCTTGAGACAAGCAAGAAAGCAGTATTCCAGAATGCTTTCAATCCCCCCGTTTAGCTATACTCCCAAATCCCAATCAGACTAGGTCCCGGTTAGCGTCTGAGTCCAGGCAAGTTCAAGTGGACGCTATCCTTTGCTGAGAACGGCAGAGCCAAAAAGCAAAGCCATTGTCATTTCGTACCTGGATTTCAGAAAAGTTCATTTTTAACTGGAGAACTACCCACCAGTGATGTGTCATGCCCTGCCAAGAAGAAATAATTACTCAAATGTTCCTGGAGTTATTCACAAGTCTGTATTCAACCACAAACCTTGGTTTCAGCAACAGATAATCAGTGAGCCTGCTTGTTTTGTGTTGCATCTTGTTTCAGATTGGGGTGGCTTTTTAGGAAGTTCCTCATATCAGCTTATGACCTCACCTCTATCTGCTTCACCTTGAGAGGGGAAGAAGACAGGAAAAAAGATAGCAGAAAGAAGAAACAGACAGCACAGGAGAAAAGACAGCAATAAATGGTTGCATAGATAAAGAATGAAAATGTTATATTTCATACAAATTAAAGTCAGTGGAACAGTTAGGTAACTTTAGATTCTGAAACAAATTATCTTGGAGGGTCTTTCCATAAGAAGATAACTATCATTAATTAGTCTCATGATAATAAGGTAAAGCAGTTTGCTGCAGTTCAAAGATAATTCTACCCCAAAATGTTGATGAAGGGGGAAGTTATTTCTTGACATTATCATTTTCTTTATATATTTTTTTCCTTTCTCTTTTTCTCTTTCCTTTATATGTTTTTCTTAGCATGTATCAGCTTTTTATCTTTTATCATTTTTAAACTTTAATAGAAATTATTTTAAAAGGTTGGCCCTGGATCTGTGGGAATTATGGAATACTTTTCCTTTAAATCTTTTTCCTGAGGGATTCTTGCTTTTCCCCCAAGTAAAAAAACAACAAAACAAAACAGATCTTTCTTATGGAAAGTTCGAAATAAGTAGCCCCTCTCAGTCAAGACCAGATTTTGGACATGGTCATCTTCTCCCACCTTCTCACCTGCAGATCAAATAAAGATTTAGAGAAACAAACGACACTAAGAAAAACTGATGGATTTTAAATGCATTAAGAGCACATCCAGGAAATTGTTTTAAAAGGAAGTAGAGCACAAGGGAGCCATTCCCCGAATAAGATCACAAAAGGTTCTTTTTTAATTTAATACAAACTACATGTTAGGGATGGAGTTTGGTGTGGATGTACCAAGATGTAGAGAAGTACCACCCAGAGTCACACAAGTGTAATTGACAATGTCTGGCACAAGGATCAGGACCATAAATAAGTTGTAGTTCAGATTTATTGCTCAAGCTTATAGGAAAGAATCTAATAACTAAAAGTTCAACACTAAATTGGTGCTAGATAAGTGTCAATAGAATCCAGGAGGGGTTAGACTTGGGACAATTTCTGGCAACACAATGACTCTAAGCTAATGACACATTTAACTCCACCCTCAGCTCTGTCTGCTTTCTCCTAGAAGTAAAATAGAAATAAGATAAATAAACAAATGAAATGAAATAAACATGCAGGATAAAGGGCAGTGATATTTGCATGCACCTAACACTTTATGGAAACATCATAAAGCAGTTATGCTTTTTCCTGGTCTCCAGTGACTGTCCTCCACAGATAAGCCCAATGTGCCTTTGGCCAGTGTTAAGAAATTCCTAACAAGTGCTACATGCACACTCATACGTGTTCTAATCACTGTTTGTTTGTCCAAGCTGGATTGCCAACTCGTATTTGCACTAAACAATGGAGGGAAAAACAGGGAGATTCCTACATGAATTCCCAGGTCCTGAGCAATATATCGTTCCATGATCAGAACAAAACAATAATAATAAAAAAGTGGTCTTTGTAGCCAAATTACACTCCTGTCTCTTTAATAACCCAATCCATGTGTACATTAACAGTGTTGAAAATTCAATTTAAACTCTTTTGTCTGTTGCTGCTTACTCTAAAGATGGTCTTCCTTAAACAACAGAGCACCAAGGAGTCGTTAGGACTCTCTCTTCATTACTTCAAAAAACCAATCATTAGACACCAGAGTATATACGTAATTAGAAAATCACTTCCTTTGCAATCCAAGCTAAGTAGTTTACATACGGTAATTACAGGGACAAAATCAATTTTTAATCATTTCACTGATTGGGCTCATCAGCTCTGTGGGAACATTGTAACCTGCTTGTTGTGCAAAAGCAACATCTGGGCTAAAACAATTACCCTTTGTTTGCTACAATATTCCTTAAATCTTTTTTTTCCTCTGCATGTTTAAAAAAAAAAGGCACAGAAAACGGCAAGATATTTTGAAGCATGTTTGTCCTTGATCAACATACATCCTAAAGAGCAACTTGCACCGAGAGTGGCATAGTTCTTCTAAATTTACAGTTGAATAGTACACTTTTTAAGGAATGTGTTTCTCTTTTTTTTCCCCAGTGAGATAAAAGTATCTGATTGTTTTAAAGAACTATTCAGCTGGCTAATTGTTCCATAGCTAACACATGGTATTCAGACAGCCCACACATTACAAAAGCTCATCTGGATAATAATGGGCTACTATTATTGCAATAGCTTACACTTTTCTAATACAAATGAATGGATTTTTTTATCAACATTGTACAAAAAAAAAAATCTAAGCGAGGATATGTGCGACAAATAGATGGTATGAATTGGCAAGGCACAGCTAAGCATTTTGTTCTCTTAATAGGAAATGACCTCATTTACACTGGAGTAATAATTAGTACTGCTTGGTTGACAGTTAAGGGGGAAAAAAGTTTCTCAGTATAATAAGGGACCATCTCCTTTGTTAGTGCCACATTGATTATTAACCCTTGAGAATTAGACTCACATTTTAACACAGCATTATCTGGGCTAATATTGGGAGCCAAGGTGATAGAACAAATAGTAATCACAGACTGGGTACCATCAACTGTTAGCGAGCCAGTTGTGATTCTGCTATCTTCATCTTGCCTTGCTAACAGTTGTGGGAAATGAAGCAAAAAATGCATTGATAATGCAGATTATCCTTTAAAAAAATGAATTCTCTCTCCCAGCTGCCCAAAGGTTTTGCTCACCCAAGTTGATATTTTGGTACTGGTTAAGCTCCAGCTAAGGGATTTAATTGCAACAGAACAGAATTTCAGTACCTCATAGTTATGCAGGCAGTCCTCGATTACGACTACAGTTGGGATTGAAAATTGTTGCGTTGTTGAGAAATGTGATTGTTATGTGATTGTCACGTGAGCGCCCCCATTTATACAACTTCTTTTGCTTCAGTCATTAAGCAAATCCTCTGGCCATTAGGAAATCTAGCTTCCCCATTGACTTTGCTTCTCAAAAGCCAGCTAAGAAGTTTGCAAATGGCGATTATATGACCCTGGGGATATTGCAACCATTGTTAACACATGTTGTCAATCCCACAAGTGACTGCACGGACACTGCTAAAGTCATAAGTGTGAGTCATACAGTAAGTCACTATTTTCAGAGCTGCTGTAGCTTTGGTTACTGAATTAATGGTTGTTAAATTAATGACTACACCCAGAACAGCACCCCGAATTTCAACAAGAGGACTATTCTCATACCATGATGTAGAACAAAAAAAAAAGGCAGGCGAATCAAGTATCCTTTTGTATTCCTTGAACCAGGGGTGCAATTCAGCAGGTTTTGACAGGTTCTGGAGAACCGGTAGCGGAAATTTTGTGTAGTTCAGAAAACCAGTAAATACCACCTCTGGCTGGCCCCAGAGTGGGGAGGGAATGGAGATTTTGCAGTATCCTTCCCCTGCCACACCCACCAAGCCACGCCCATAGAACCAGTAGTAAAAGAAAAATGAATTTCACCACTGCTTTGAATATTATATAAAACTAATCAAAAATGCAAACATCATAAATATATTTTCACCTAGTTGTCTTTCTATCAACAGACCAGGCATTATTACTGGTTTGCAACCCACCAAATGTTGCTGAGATACAATTCACAGCATCCCACATGCTGGCTGGAGTTTCTGGGAAATTTTTGTTCAGCCACAAATCTAGTTCAGCAACAAATCAAGAACTATCCACAATTCTCTGGAATGTAAGACAGGAGTCATGGTGATTAACTTATTCTGCTCAATATTCCATACCATGGAGGAACTTAGAAAGATCTCCAAAGTCATGGGGTGACTGTGCCTCCATTTCCTTAATCAGTAATAAGTATAGGTAATCCTTGACTTGCAACCACAACTGAACCCAACATCTCTGTTGTTAAGGGAGGCATTGGTTAAGTGAGATTTCATCTTTCCTGCCATAACTTAAATGAATCACTGCAGTTGTTAAATTAGGGACCGGGTTGTTAAGTGAATCTGGCTTCCCCAATGAATTTGCTTGTCAGAAGGTCACATCACCTTGGGAGACAGCAACAATCATAAGCATGAACCAGCTGCCAAGAAGCCATTACTCTGCTAAACAACTAATTCCCACACTGTCAAATTATCTACTAAGACTGTATTACTACTATTCTTCTCTCTCTTCCTAGTATCTCTTTCCACTTATGACTCTAGTATCTCTTTCCACTTATGACTATAACCATGTTGCTTGTGTCTTTAAAATTTATATTGTTTCATTTGTTTCCTAGTACAAAGATTGCTTATTAGTAACCTATGACTATCACTAAGTGTTGTATCTTATGATTCTTGATGAATGTATTCTATTTTATTTTTCTTTATGTACACTGAAAGCATATGCACCAAAGACAGATTCCTTGTGTGTCCAATCACACTTGGCCAATAAAGAATCCAATTCTATTCTATGAGCCTGGAGATGCTATAAGGGTCGTTAAGTGTGAAAAAAATGGTCATAAATCACTTTTTTTCAGTGCCATTGTAACTTTGAATGGTCACTAAATGAACTGTTGTAAGTCCAGGACAACCTATAATACTTGTATCCCCTAATACACCTATTTTCTACATGAGCTAAACTTGCCTATTGGGGAAAAGACAGCAGATCAAGGGGAACAGTGACAGTTCGCCCGGCTTCAAATAGGCGGGGGGGGGGGAATGCATCCTCTGGCTCTTTTACACATGTTTGTTGATAACTGGAAGAAGCAGACAGATTCACAAATAAGAGAACAAGAGCTCAGGAGGGAGTGATGATTCAAAGTCGCAGCCTCCTGCGATCAACTTGAGTAAATGACTCCGGGGGCCATTTAAAGGGCTGCTCCTCATTCTTCACAGGCCCACAAAACATCATTGCTGTCAGTTTCAGAACGTTATTATTTTTATTAATCATTTCTGCAGCACTTCTAATGCGCAAGGTCTTTTGCAGCCTGCGCCTCATTCATCCTACCAAGAAAACGTCCTCCCGAGATAGGCTGCTTACGAGTCCCTAGTCAGAGAAACAACCCAATATAAACCTGGCTTGCAGGAGATGCTTGTGTGTCTTCAGACAATCTGAACCATCTGCCACTTGTGTGGGGTCTCTGTGCACTTCTAAAGATAGTCTTCATTCAGTGGTGGGATTAAAAAAATTTTTACTACCAGTTCTGTGGGCGTGGCTTGTTGGGTGTGGCAGGGGAAGGTTACTGCAAAATCCCCATTTCCTTCCAATCAGCTGGGACTCAGGAGGCAGAGAATAGATGGGGGCAGGGCCAGTCAGAGGAGGTATTTGCCGGTTCTCCGAACTAGTCAAAATTTCTGCTACTGGTTCTCCAGAACTGGTCAGAACCTGCTGAATACCACCTATGTCTTTGTTAATAAATTTAAAGACAACTGTAAACCAATCTGTACAGGTAGACCTCGACGTGTGAGCTTAACATTCCTGTTGCTAAGCAAAACATTGGTTAAGTGAATTTTGCTCCACTTTGCAACCTTTCTTGCAACAGTTCTTAAGTGAATCGCTGCTAGTCACGTGGTTGTTGAGTGAATAGGGCTTCTCCATTGACTTTGCTTGTCAGAAGGACACCAAAGCCCATCATGTGACTCTGGAACACTGCAACAATTATAAATATGAGAGTCAGGGTTCCATCCAAGTATCACCCCCAATGAAAGAAGACTCGGAGGCTTGAGGTTCCCCAAAGCTCCATTTTCTTAGAGATGTCATATTGGCACATCTGGGAAAACCCAAATCTGAGAGTTTCCAGGTTTTCCCCACCCAAATGAAAGTCCGAGTCCCTGCCCAGCACTCACATGTCCATCACATGGTCCAATCAGGCACCATCGCAACTGGAGATGCCTCCCAGTCACGCCACTCCAAGTGCAGGGCAAAATGTCCTTGACTCTCTGAGAAAGGAATGTTATTATGACTATATATATATATATATATATATCTACCATACGCCATATAATCCCACCCCCATTTTCCCACAGCATTAAATGAGGCAGGCCTGAAGGCCCAATGCAAAAGATGGCTTCCAGGCCTGGCAATGAGTCAATTGTTAAGCATTATTCACGTGACCGTGAGCTGCAATGGTTGTAAGTGTGAAAAATGGTCATAAGTCATTTTTCTCCGTGCCGTTGTAACTTTGAACAATCACTAAACGAACTGTTTGTAAATTGAGGACTCCCTGTGCAGCATTCTTTCTATTTGTGATTTTTCTTTCTTTTGATTCTAATAAAGGCTTCTAACTTTTTTTTAAAAAGCTAGCTCTTATTTTCCCCAAGGTTTTGGGTTTTTTCCCCCCAAAAAAGGCAGCAGGACTGTTTTTTCTTAAGGACGTTTCGCTTCTCTTCCAAGAAGCTTCTTCAGTTCTAACTGAATGGTGGAGAATATAAACATAAATTCTTACATTCTCTACCATTCAGTTATCTAATAGAATAACAGAGTTGGAAGGGACCTTGGAGGTCCTCTAGTCCAACCCACTGTTTAGGCAGGAAGCCCTACACCACTTCAGACAAATGGTTATCCAATATCTTCTTTAAAACATTCAGTGTTGGAGCATCCACAACTTCTGGAGGCAAATTGTTCCACTGATTAATTGTTTTAACTGTCAGGAAATTTCTCCTTAGTTCTAGGTTGCATCTCTCCTTGATTAGTTTCCACCCATTGCTTCTTGTTCTACCCTCAGGTTCTTTGGAGAATAGCTTGACTCCCTCTTCTTCGTGGCAGCCCCTGAGATATTGGAACACTGCCTAGTCCACTTATTCCAAGTGTGGCCTTACCAAGGCATTATAAAGTGGTACTAACCCTTCACGTGATCTTGATTCTATCCCTCTGATTATGCAGCCTAGAATTGTGTTGGCTTTTTTGGCAGCTGCTGCACGCTGCTGGCTCCTATTTAAATGGTTGCCCACTAGGACTCCAAGACCCCTCTCACAGTTACTACTATTGAGCAAGGTACAACATATATTGTACCTGTGCATTTTGTTTTTCTTGCCTAAATGTAGAACCTTACTCTTTTTTTCACCATTGAATTTCATTTTGTTAGATAGCGCCCAATCTTCAAGTTTGTCAAGAATGTTAGAATGGAAGAAATTTCTTGAATGAAGTGAAACATCTTCAAGGAAAAACAAAGAATGTTTTGGGTTTTGTTTTTTTTTTAAAAAAATAACTTTGGGACAACCATGACGTGTATGATTGAGAATCTCCATAGACATTTAGTTCTTATTTTGAATTAAATTTGGAATGAGGCAGATAGTATGACAAGTCTATTACCTATCCAGATTTGAAATAATGTATAGACAATTTCTCATCTGTCCATATTTATGGATAACATTTTTAAATAACTCATTCAAAATGTTTTGTTTTATATTCCATAGGTGCATTTTCAGCCCCACATAATGAAATATATATTAAATATGTATTCTCTAATTCAGAGACAAATATATGCTATCATGTCAACTGGAATATGATATACTGTGAAACATTTGGGAGTTTGGCTCATTACGGTAAAACACAGATGCAAAAGAAATGTGTATTTATTTATATGTGGTATAGGAAAAACAGCAAAGTTAGTAATGATACAAATAAATGTCAAAACAAGGAAGCTATTTTCATTATCTCCTGGATGGAATAGAATTTGTATTATCTCTCAGCGTAGCACCTCAGATAGATTTCTAAATGATGTTATCAAAATCAATGCAATTGTGCAATTGTACAATTGTACTAAGAAATGCAGGGGATTAAATGCAGATTTTCCTTTTAAACAAACCAAGATTCATACTTTATAACAGGGATGGATGCAGTAAACGTGCAAAGATTTCCAACTCCTCTTTGTTTCCCAATAGTTTTACTCTCTTCCTGATTTAAATTATATTGTTGAACCAAGCAATCCTTGGCTGAATTTTGTATGGAAGAATCTCCATACAGTAAATATTCAGGCATCAGAATTTTTAAAATAACAAATATAAGCCATTTTAGGTAAAGGTCTAGTAGTTGATCACTCTGAGAATTTAGATGAAAAAAATACAAAGGAGTTGATCTGCAAACCTGGAATCCATCTATCTTTTATTTTTTAATGTCACCTTTATTTCTTCAGCTCAAGAAGCTGAGCAACAAAGAACTTTTGAATATCTGATCATAAACCTACGGCTCCATATCAAGGGAAGTTATATTTCAAACTATCAGTTAAGAAAACAGCAATCCAATATCAAATTATTCGGAAGTGGTCAATTTATCCTTTTGGCTTGGTTTACTCTAAACCAAGGCTACAGAGTATAACGTTGTCCATACTCTGATCTCAGGTATCTGTCATATAGAAAACATTGTGGAGGAAGGGAATTTTTGCTTCTTCTTTTTTTTAAAAAAAGCAAAAAAACTGTTAAATAAATACTAAAAACACACATGCATGTACACTTGGTATAACAATAATATTTTCTTCCAAAAAGAGGTGTGGTGTCAGAATCAGGTCCATACCTTAAGTTCCAGTTAAGAAGATTTATTTCTCATGCTTATCCACAAGAATCTAGTCAATTAAATCTAGTCAGCACTAAATTGACCCTAGATAAGAGTTAACAAAATTCAAGAGAGGTTGAATTTAGATCATTTGTGCGAACGTACCAATTCTAGGCTGGTTTCTCCCTTGATTCCACTCCCAGATCTACCTGCTCTACACAGCCACCATAAGTCCACTATGGATTGTTATGGATTTCATCATAGAAAGGTTCAGCCTTCTTGCCTAAGCCTGTTTCACAAGATCCCTCTCACAGTTACTACTATTGAGCAAGGTACCACATATATTGTACCTGTGCATTGTGTTTTTCTTGCCTAAATCTAGAACCTTACTTTTTTCACCATTGAATTTCATTTTGTTAGATAGCGCCCAATCTTCAAGAATGTTAGAATGGAAGAAATTTCTTGAATGAGAAGTGAAATGTCTTCAAGGAAAAACAAAGAAAGTTATTTGGGGGGAGGGGAATAACTTTGAGACAACCATGACCTGGATGATTGAGAATCTCGATAGACATTTAGATCTTATTTTGAATTAAATTTGGAATGAGGTAGATTGTACAACAAGTCTATTACCCCCTAGATAAGAGTTATTGAAATTCAAGAGGTTCAGCCTTCCTGCCCAAGCCTATTTCACAAGATCTTTGGAGATATGGCGTTAAAAAGTGTAAATTATAATCCATGTGTATACCTCAGATTATATAACCCACATGGACATGTGGCTTTGAAGCTCCATATCAGCAAATCATCTTGAAATCAATCCAGCATTTAGCATTTCTGGATGATGTTGTCCATGAAAGTAATTGACTCTTAATAAAGATTGAGAAAATGGCCAAGTGAGATTAGAAGAGTTTTCCAGAGCAATTGCCCATATAAAAATGCGCAGTTGGCTTGCATTTATCAAGGGGCATCTTGAATGGCGAAATAACCCACTATGCACCAATATTTAGCTCAAATCTCCACCCTCCCAACTTGTTGATAAGAAACTAAAAACATTTGTTGTAATTAAAGATTAATTCCTAATATTCGTGGCCTTTTCCTTTGTCTTGTTTGGGTTTTAAATAGCCCATAATGAATATTTATTTGATAAATGACATAGGTCTGGTTCATTTTTAGTATCAGTAAAAAAAAAAATCGATATGAATGCAAACAATGCTTGACATGCTCCCCATAGGTTAACCATGCCTTTTACACCATGGTAAAGGAAAGCTTTTTTAAAACAGTAACCTACCATGACGAGATTTGAAAAAGCACACATACACCGTGGATAGCATTTTCCTTTTACCGTTCAATCACTTGTCTGACTGATGTGAACAAAAGGAAGATTGAAGCATGGTTCAAGGGCTAACAATTGTGTTAAATGATCTGGAGAAATAGCCCTAAAAGTGTAGAGTTGTAATACGTGCAATGCCATCCTAATACAGTTTAATAACATTATGTACGACACTCTAGGATTGCCTTTCATAATCAAAGATCAGTGTGTAATAATAACAATAATAATGTGCTTTAGATTTCCGTTCCACAGCAGAACAGAGAAGAGATAAACTAACCTTGAATATAAAGAACGGATTTTCAGATGGTAACAGATGACTTTCCCCCCTCAAATTTACTCAGAAAATACAATCTTCCTTCATAAATATAAAGAATAGCACTCTGTAATTTCATAACATAAGGCCTTGGGAAAAAGCGTAACAGACAAGTTATATCAGCGTCACCAATACAAAATCTGGGCAGACAAATGAACAGTTAGTGGAAAGATAGATTGCTGATGAATGCTGAATGCTAGCAATGGATTTCATTGAGGAGAAACCACACCTGCTATCAGAAAGTTGCACATGTTCTTGAGTTGCAGAGCAAAGTACATTTTTTACACCCCTCTGGATTTTTATTTTATTTTATTAGTTTCTGAAAAATCTCTAGGCATTAGGACACTGAGTTAGAGTGATGAATCCCAAGTGAAGATTGGTCATTTTAGCTCAACAATTAAGATAGGAATACCTATTTTACTTTGCTTTTGTTGTGTGGAGACAATAACTTGGTCCTTAACACCAATAAGACCAAGGAGCTTACAGTGGACTATAGAAGGAATAGATCAGACATCCAGTCCTTGCTTATGAAGGGAGACGGAGTGGAGCAAGTGGCCAGTTTTAAGTTCCTGGGTGTTATCCTAAAAGAGGACCTGACCTGGGTCAACTCACATTGCAGCCCTGGTCAAAAGGGCTCAGCAGAGATGATACGACCTGAGACTTCTCAGGAAATATCAACTGAAGGAAAAACTGCTGGTGACCTTCTACCGCTGCACCATAGAGAGTATTTTAATTTACTGTATCTATGTATGGTTTGCCAATTGCACTGTGGCAGATAGGACAGCACTTCAGAGGGTTAATGCCATTGCCCAGAGGATCATTGGTTGCCCTCTCCCCTCTTTGGAAGAGCTTTAGAGCTCCCACCGCCTTAAGAAAGTTCAAAACCTTCTTAAAGATCCATCTCATCCTGGGCACCCTCTTTTTTGAACTATTACCATCTGGCAGACGGTACAGGACAATAAAAACCAGGACAAATAGGCTGAAAATCAGCTTCTATCCCACGGCAGTAACTATATTGAATACTACGGTATAGTGCAATATTAATGCAATATCGGGATTTCAATTATATAGAATGTGAAGGATGTCTTGGTGTTTATATTTTTATAGTTGTAATGTACACTGAAGATGGCATTTAATTTAGTTGTACCACGTGCAATGACAAAAAAAGGTAAACTGACTATAGTTCATTCAAGCATGACAGTCTGTAGAGATTCTCAGTCATCCAAGTTATGGTTGTCCCAAAGGTGCTTTTATAAGACGCAACTGGGCTTCCTTGTTTTGTTTTTTTTCTTTTGAAGACATTTTGCTTCTCATCCCAGAAGCTTCTTCAGCTCTTACAGGATAGTGGCAAATATAGATAGATAGATAGATAGATAGATAGATAGATAGATAGATAGATAGATAGATAGATAGATAGATAGATAGATAGATATTTAGATTTAGATTTAGATTTTACAACCCCCAGTATGCCCAAATATGGGAGGAAGATCACTACTTCCATTCTCTGTCCTTCGGCTCGTCACAAGAGACCATCCAGACAGAACCCAATATTTTTTTACTGTTGCCTTTTTGTTACATTTGTTATATTTGTGCTGATAAATAAATAAAGGGAGACTAGTATAGATCTATTTCAAGCTATTTAGCTCTCATCAGCTAGCCATACCCTTACCGGGATTCGAACCTGTGCTGTATTGCCTCTAAGGCAGATGTGTTAACCATTGAGCCACAGAGCTCGACTCCTTACTCCACAGTCGAGCTCTGTGGCTCAATGGTTAACACATCTGCCTTAGAGGCAATACAGCACAGGCTCGATTCCCAATAAGGGTATGGCTAGCTGATGAGAGCTAAATAGCTTGAAATAGATCTATACTAGTCTCCCTTTATTTATTTATCAGCACAAACACACACACACACACACACACATATCTATATCTATCTATCTATCTATACATACATACATACATACATACATACATACATACATACATACATACATACATATATATGGCATATATATATCCCTTGCAGACAACTGGAATAAATCCTTCCATTCGCCACTATCCTGTCTGAGCTGAAGAAGCTTCTTGGATGAGAAGCAAAACATCTTAAAAAAAACAAACAAAGCCCAGTTGCCTCCTGAAAAAGCACCTTGGTTCAAGCATGACAGTTGAATAAATCATAACTGGATGGATTCACATGATACAGTAAATTAAAGCTAGTGTGGGGAGAAATAAAAGAATAGTAAGAAGAGAAAAACAGAGTTCTTCTATTGTGGATGTAGTCAGGATTCCTCAGGAGGAAGGGGCTGCATTCCAGGAGACAAAGAGACAATAAAGTTTAGATACTGATAGAAGAGAATCTGATCATTTAGGGGAGCTGGATTTAAGTCTCTTGTGGGAGCACAGTAACTTCAAACTGATGATGTGTTTGACCCCACCCTCTGGCTAAGCCTTCTACAGTATAGACTTCAACTCCCAGAATTACCCAGTCAGCACAGAGGCCCTAGAGAGATTTCTACAATGCAGCATTTAGTTAGGGAAACTATTTTTTTCCCTTCAAACACTCTTTGGAACCATCTCCAATTTTGTAATTAGATATTTGTCATTTTTAAATCCCCTTCCCCCTCCTCCTCCTCCAAAGACTACTTAGATCCTTAAGGAGATGCAATGCTGTCTTGAGGAGGAGGCGATAGATGGAGTTGTGAGCCCCCAATGCTGTTCATTAAGCTAAAAGCACAAGACCAGATTTTTTCCCTGCTACCACGTAATTTGCAGGATGCATTTTTAAATGATCTGTAACTGCAGAAGGCTCCATCAGTCAGATGATACAGCGAGATAATTCACCCTCCTGTCACATGATCTTCCATCAGTCTAAAGATGTGAATATATTGCCACAAGCTTTGGGAATAATGGGTGCACCTGTTTACAGTGTCACCTCTGTTTGCTAATTGTCTCCTTGAGCTACATTTTACTTCTAATGCATTCATTTTTGACAGGCAGCGTCTATTTAGAAATCACATTACTTCAAGAGCAATTGTTCTTTTGTCTATCAAGTAAATGAAGTGTTGTTATACAGATTTCAGATTCTGATTAGTGAAGTATCAGTATACCACAAAGGTCAATCAGTTATTTACCTGAAGTTGCAGAAGTATGACAAGGGGGGAAATGTTTTCTTTTTTTCTCAAAATTTCCAGGTTGTGGTAAATGTCAGGAAACCCTAATAGCCTTACGCAATATAAGAATAAAACTGCAATACTAATACGGATAGTCTTCAAATTACAAACGCTCTGTTGGGGCCTGCCAGATTCGGACAGTGAGGAGGTTGGGGAGGAACCTGGGCCAGTCCTGGAGTCTGGGGAAGGCTCTGAGGAGGGCTCTGTGTCGGAGGCAGAGAGGGGGCCAGAGCCATATGCCAGTTATCAGCTGTTCTCAGTGAGGCAGACGAACAGCTGGAGCCTGTTCCCAGTGTGCACATGCGCGGAGTGGCCAGATGAAGGGAACAGCTAAAGAACAGGGATCGACTTGGTAGTAAGGCCAGAGGTGGATGATGAATGGCCCCTCCCAGAAGAAATAAAAAAGTGCATCAAGTGCTTGCGCAAAGCGTACACACAAACAAACCAGTAGTATATACCAACCCCTGGTATATATGTAAGTCAGGAACTCCTCTAAAATGTTCTAGTTGTTGTTTTTTAATAAAGCAGCTAGATAAAGTGAAGAGTAACTTAAAGTAGTGAAAGCTAACATTCCGTAATTCATGGTAGGAGCAATAATAGGATCAACGTTTAGTTTTAGCAGCTTCCTAGAAGTAGCTTTGTTGATAACAACAGGGGAGATTTTCAAAGACACGAGCTAAAAGTTGGATGTCTTTGAAATCTCTCCTGGTTCTCTAATTTCTATTAGGTGTGCTAATATGACCGTAATGTTAGCTATAAAGCACAGTTGTGTCTCTCTACACTTTCCAGCAACTTCAGAGTGAATTTCTGCTTATTTCCAGGCAAGTTCTAACCTAGGGTTTTTCCCTATTCATTCATGCATCCCATAATGTTTAATTCCTCCTTCACAAGTTAGCAGTTCTCAGATCTATTCCAGCATCATGCTAAACCTGTCATACAATCACAGAACCGGCATTAAAAGTGAGCAGGTTTCTCAGTGACTCCTATATTTAATTTCAGGTACACTAAACTCAGCTGGGTGATGACTGTAGATACAATGAGGACATCACACAATTGTGATTGACTTAGCCCCGGATTCAGGCACACAGGTGTTGGTTCCTACAGACATCAACAAAGTAGAAGATGATTCTACCTGAGAGCAATCAAATGGCCAACCAATATATAGAGGGGTTTTCCTTGCAGCCTAATTAACCAGCCATGACTGTCCATGGATTTGTTTTCCACTGAAGAAAGGTTAATTCTAGGTGAATATGCATGTGTTTCTACAAAAGTGAACCTGTAATAAGAAGTTACAATTATGCTACTGAAACATATACTTGGGATTTTTGTTATTTTTAATTACATTTACATCCCACCTTGCCTCCCAAAGCTGAAGGTGGTATAAAAGATGTTCCTCTTCTTTCACGGCTATAAACACTTGAAGCAAGTTGGGCTGACCCAAACTCATCCAACATTTGACCCACCGTCAAATGGTGACTTAAACCCAAACCAGCATCTTAACCAGACCACCAACTTTGATCCTCTAAAATAAAGTAATTGCTCTCCTTAAATGTTGGAATTAAAAAGGTAAAGGTTCCCCCTGCACATATGTGCTAGTCATTCCTGACTCTAGGGGGTGGTACTCATCTCCGTTTCAAAGCCAAAGAGCCAATGCTGTCTGAAGAAGTCTCCATGGTCATGTGGCTGGCATGACTAAACACCAAAGGCGCACAGAACGCTGTTACCTTCCCACCTATTCCTATTTTTCTACTTGCATTTTTACGTGCTTTCGAACTGCTAGGTTGGCAAAAGTAACGGGAGCTCACTCCGTTACGTAGCGCTAGGGATTCGAACCACCAAAATGCCAACCTTTCTGATCGACAAGCTCAGTGTCTTAGCCATTGAACCACCGTGTCCAACTTTAATGTTGAAATTACCAGAGCTCTAAATAGCTATTTCTGTTCTTATGCTAAGAATAGTTTCATATGCTCCTATTCTTTCAATGCATGTACCCAATATAGTTATTAGTTGTTCTGAGTACGGGAAAATGCAAAAATCTGATCCTTGGGGCAGGCCTGTTAGTAGCCAATAGGTCAATTTAGAATAGTTTTTTTTCAATAAAATCCATCACATTCCCCATCGTACAATGGTGGGGATGTATGAAAGAAACTGATTCTTTGTCTTGGTGGTAGACACCATCTGTGATTAGTTGCCAAAGAGAATATAAGAATATAAGTGGTTTCCTGCTGAAATGAACCCCTAGCCCATCTAGCCCAAGAATCTGTTCTCAAAGTGACTACTTCACAACAAAACCTACTAATCTCTCAACAGTCACATCATTGATCCATCTAAACCAGAGGTGGGTTCCTACCAGTTTGCACCTATTCGGTAGAACCGCTTCGTCAAATCTACCGAACCGGTTAGAAGAGGTTCCACCAGTGGACCCGGAAAGCAGGCCACACCTAGAGAAGAGGTTCCAAAAATTTTTGAAACCCACCACTGGTCCTTGGATATGATTATTCTACACTATCATGCTCCTATTTATAAAACTCAGTGCCTCTGTGAAAGGTAAGGATGACTCCTGCGTTTGTGGTGCAATCAGAACATTGCGTGTGTTGAAGTTGTTTTAACGCAAACCAAAGATGCCTTTTAAAAAACAAGTTTACATCATATTCTTATGCATGCCAGTGCTGTGTGTGAGGTAATTTAAGGTGGTTCTGACAAGTGTCGTCGGCATCTTCATATCCAGTCACATGGCTGGCAAGCCACTCCCATCCAGGCACATGGGCGGCAAGCCACTCCCACAAAGGAGGCCACATCCACAGAGTAGGTTCGAACAATTTTTGAAACCCACCACTGATCTAAACTCCACTGAACCCCCACAGTATGGCGTATCAATACCAGATACCCCTCGGTATCCACGTACACAGATGTCCATTTCAATATTTGGAAGTAAATGATTCATGTGTCAGAAATGATCTACGAAACTGGATGTATTATGCTTGGTTGATGTACCTACAGGGTGATCCCAGGTTAATTCTTCCAGAACTAATATGGGAAAACTGCCGTGTTTCATACCACATTTATATCAAATCTAGGAACTAGCTGTCACCAAACACAGCACCTCTGAAGGGGATGACAATGGTGTAATTTTATAGTTTGCCAAAAGAAGCCGATACAAAAAGCTATGCTTGCCTTAAGATACGTTTTAAATTGGCTCCCTGGAGCATTTTCCTACCTTGTTCACTAAACCACTGTGTATGTTTTCTCCATATTTAGCATATGCTATGTAACCTGAGCAGGATTCATATTGTTCCTCTACTTGTTTTTCTAAAATATGTTCCCATCAGGACCATAATTACATGCAAAATATTAAACACCAAATCATTCATAAAGATGTTCCTTTTTTTTTTCTTTTTAGATTTTATAGCAATCCTGAGGCACTTGTGTAGAGAGATCATGGAAGAGATCAAATCCCTGCTTACTAGTTCAAATTAGAGATAAACTTCAGATCAATCTGTTTGCCCCAGAACTAAAGGGCAGGTAAAAGGGACAAAACCTCTTCCATACAATACTAGAGAGATGAAAGCAAGGTTTTTATGCTCTTTTAGCAAACCTGCATGCAAATGACACAGGTAAATCTATTCCATATAGCGCATCAGGAATCATTTTAACTCTTCTACATTCCAAAGAGATTCATTGCTAGACTGATTTTGGGACAATGGTGACAATGCTTCAGTTAATCCAAAAAGGTTATAGCAATAGCAATAGCAGTTAGACTTATATACCGCTTCATAGGGCTTTCAGCCCTCCCTAAGCGGTTTACAGAGTCAGCATTATTGCCCCCACAGTCTGGGTCCTCATTTCACCCACCTCGGAAGGATGGAAGGCTGAGTCAACCTTGAGCCGGTGAGATTTGAACCGCTAAGCTGCAGATAGCAGTCAGCTGAAGTGGCCTGCAGTACTGCACTCTAACCACTGCGCCACCTCGGCTCTTTTTATGAGATACCAAATGCTTTACTTGCTTCCTAGCTAGTTGCATACAGGTGATGCTTATTCAGGTACTCCTTGATTTAAGAGCAAAATTGAGCCCCAAAAATGTCTGTTGCAAAACATTTGTTTTGCTCCGTTTTATGACCTTTCTCGCAACAGTTGTTGAGTGAATCACTGCAGTTGTGTGAAAAACAGTCACAAGTCACATTTTTCAGTGCTGTTGTATCTTTGCACAGTCACTAAATGATCTGTTATAAGTCAAGGACTATCTGTAATACATGCCAAAGGAGACAAGGGAAATGAAGATTTACAACAATGGCAAGATCAATCATCTTAATCAAAGATATTCCTTTTTTAATGAAAGCATTCTGATGTTAAGAAAGCCAGAACAGATAGCCAAATAAACTATAGGTTAACAGACCATGATGGATATGGTTTCTACAGGGTTAATGTTAACTCAGCAAACCACTTTGAAATGGTAACAATCACTCTGGTATGTACAGAGCCAGACACTGATACCCAGTGATCAATTGACAAATTGAATTAACACACAATTAGTCCTCAGTGTATGACCACAATTAGGATCAAAATCTCCATTGTTAAGTAAGGTGGTAGCCTGATTCTACTACCTTTTTCTTCCTGGTTTTAAGCAAATCACTGCAGCTGTTAAGTGAATTACACAGGCCTTAAGCGAATCCGCCTTCCCCCATTGACCGTGCATGCCAAAAATCACTGGGAAGATCACAAGTGGTGACCACATGATCTCAGATATGCAACCGTTGTAAATAATCACTGGTTGCCAAGCATCCAAATTGATCACATATCCATAGGGATGCTGCAACAGTTACAAGGGTGAGGACTGGTTGTAAGTTACCTTGTTCAGTGCCATTGTTAACTTCAAACAGTCACTAAAAGAAAAGGTTGTAAGTTGAGAACTACCTGTGGTTTTTGTTACTAAATAAACCACCCCTGAAACAGCCCTCCCAATGCAGAAAATTAAATCTGAATCAATCACTTTAAGACTTAGTGGGATGGGTAAACCTCATGCAGGAAGAATCATGACCACCTATTAAGCTGCAGATAAGCTATTATGCTGCTCTTGGCTATACAAGCATCTAGCCAAATAATGTCCAGCACTAAATTGGTGCTAGATAAGAGTTAAAAAAATTCAAGAGGGTTGGATCACTTGTAGGAATGTAAGGACTCAAAAGTTGGAATTAAGATTGCTGGGAGAAATATCAACAACCTCAGATGATACCACTCTAATGGCAGAAAGGGAAGAGGAACTAAAGAGCCACTTGTTGTGGGTGAAGAAGGAGAGAGCATAAGTTGGCTTGAAACTCAACATTAAGAAAAGTTTCTGGCAATTCCTGGCAAATAGATGGGAAAGAAGTGGAAATTAAAAGACGCTTGCTCCTGGGGAGAAAAGCTATGGCAAATCTAGACAGCATGCTAAAAAGCAGAGACATAACCCCGCCAACAAAAGTGTGTGTAGTCAAGGCGATGGTTTTCCCAGTTGCAATGTATGGCTGTGAAAGTTGGACCATAAGAAAGGCTGAGCGCCAAAGAATTGAGGCCTTTGAACGATAGTGCTGGAGAAGAGTCCTGTGAGTCCCTTGGACTGCAAGGTGATCAAATCAGTCAGTCCTAGAGGAAGTCAACCCTGACTGCTCTTTAGAAGGCCAGATCCTGAAGAGGAAACTCAAGTACTTTGGCCACCTAATGAGAAGGAAGGATTCACTTGAGAAGAGCCTAATGCTGAGAAAGATGGAGGGCAAAAGAAGAAAGGGATGGCAGATAACAAGGTGGATTGATGGAGTCACCGAAGCAGTAGGCGTGAGCTTAAATGGACTCCAGAGGATGATAGAGGACAGGAAGGCCTTGTGCATGGAGTTACGATGGGTCGGACACAAATTTGCAACTAACAACAAAGGACTCTAGGCTGAGTCCTCTCTTGACTCTGCCCCCAGAATCTGCCTCTGCTTCTTCTACAGTAAGCCTAGTTTGAATGTACCATATGCACCTGGATGGTGCAAATAATCTCCCTTCATCTTGCATCCCAAAAGGTTGTTGTATGACACCTTGTGCTTAAAAAAAATAATACATTTATTTTGATTTGGACCTATTGTCATTTTTCTGAGCTACTAAAAGCTTGGCATTAATATAGGAAATCAAAACCTGAATTAAAGGAACACTCCCATACCAGATGGGAAGCCATGGGAAATGCTAAAGTAGATTTCAGCGTAAGGACTAACACAATAGTTTCGCATAAAGTGTTTTAATTTTGTATGCCATAAGCCTCAGAGAAAGGATAGCTTTTAGTCTAATTATAATCGATGAGTGGCAATATAAAAATCTTTCCTACCTATTTATTTACAAGATTTATTCACCAAGTATTTCTTCCCATTAGGAAGCTCAAAGAGGCACACCACAATATAAATCCAACAGAGGTATTAAATTCTGTCTAAACTACAAGATATAAACTAAAAATAATTTTAAAAAATGAGTTGTCACTAAGGTCTTGATGGATGAGGCCAAAAGGCTTGTTGAAAAGGGAAATCCGACTAAACACTTCAACGCTGATAATATTTTTAAAGGGGGAAAAAATCTGCTTTTTTCACCAATATTCTGACCCTTCCACTCTAATTCTACTTATTTCCTCCTTGCTAGCCACATTTTTAATGTAGTGATAAAATAAGGAGAGAAGGAGATTAATATAAAATTGGATATTTGCGTCTAGAGCCTTGGAATATTCATAGTTTTATGTTTTTTTTTCCTAAGTAATCAGGAGCATATTGGTATTTTGAAATTATGTATCGCTAATAACACAAAAGTACTTAAGAGCAGAAATAGACAGTAATGGAAAATGCAGTCAACTGTTGACAACATATAGAATTTCAGAAAATAATTTACAGAGAACAGCAGAGCAGATGAGTCAAAATTTTCTCAAAAATATTCCTGGTCTCCAATAGTCCAATGTAATTCATTTTCTATCTCTGTTCATTAATCATTGTTAAAATTAGTGATCCATTTCCTCCACTCTGCCATCTGCACTCAGCTTCGTAACAAACATGACACCTTCCTGCATAATAAAACCTGACATCTACGAGGATGCCTTTCCAAATAGCTTTATGCATATTTGCACCTCTATAACCGATTCCGTTGTCAGACAAAAGTGGATTATCTAACTAGAGTTCTTTCTTTATCGAGGCACGATCGGTGGTTTGGGTGTCTACCTCTGACAAAGGGGATGCACACACACTCACAAAGACAAGGCCAAAGAGAGAGACAGAGAGAGAGAGAGAAAGAGAGAGACAGACAGAGAGAGACAGAGAGAGAGAAATATCATGCCGTCCTATCCATTCTACAAAATAGAATTAGTAGGAAAAGTATTTTAGAGCTGAACCAGAGACATTGATCAGATGTAAACACAGACCTAATTCTAAGCTTTAAGTATATCGATAGAAGAAAAGTCAGCTACATCAACTGCCTCTAAGGATAGTTTGGATATTTTACAAGGTAGAGAGAGTGAAACAGTGGTACCTCGTAACTAATTGGGCCCAGGAGGTGTGATAAGTACCAAAAATGATGAGTATCAAACAAATGTTTCCTATAAGGACTAATGCAGTGAGTTCATCCAGTTTTGATCATCATGATGTAAATAAAAAAAAGATGTGGAGACTCTAGAAAGAGTGCAGAGAAGAGCAACAAAGATGATTAGGGGACTGAAGGCTAAAACATAGGAAGAGGGGTTGCAGGAATTGGACATGTCTAGTCTAGTGAAAAGAAGGACTAGGGGTGACATGATAGAAGTATTCCAGTATCTAAGGGAATGCCACAAACAACAGAGGGTACAACCTGTTCTCCAAAGCACTTGAAGGCAGAAATGAAGCAATGGATAGAAACTAATCAAGGAGAGAGAGAACCTAGAACTAAGGAAAAATTTCCTGAAAGTTAGAACAATTAAACAGTAGAACAATGTGTATCCAGATGTTGTGAGTGCCCCAAGACTCTTTTAAGAAGAGATTGGACATCTATTTGTCTGAAATGGTATAGAGTTTCCTGCTTGAGTAGGGGGTTGGACTAGAAGATCTGCAAGGTTCCTTCCAACTCTCTTATTCTGTAATGGTAGTTGACCCCAACAAGTCTAGCTCATGTATTGAGTACCAAACAAACAATGAGTACCGAGGCAAAATTTTTGTGTCAGAATGCACTGAGTACCAAATTTGATGAGTTTCAAAGCAGTTGAGGACCAAGCTACCACCGTATATTGTTACACTCCCTTTGTGCCTGCTTTATGTTCTTTGCTTGAATACTTTATATTTTTAGACATTCATGCTCATTCTTAGTCTCCAAAGCTTGGGCCAGAAGTTCATGCTCATGCAGACATAGTAAGCATGTCCCCACTGATCTAATATGCATTTGTAGGCTCCTTCCTGTTTCTCTGTGTGGGATGCACTCAGAAATTTTTATGTTTGCTCATTTAAGAGGGACCGTTTCTGTCCATTTGGCACTTTGCACTGCTGTGCTCAAAATGGCTAGAAGTTTTAAATGCTTTTGAAAGAGGAAGGAGGGGAAGATAAGGAAATTTACTTTTTTTAAAAAACAAGGGGGTTACCGACTGTCTGCTATCATTTTTCTATTAGATGCAGTCATATTGGAAATATCTAATGTCTGTGAAGGGGAAAAAAAACAATCTACCAGTATTATCTTTCTGGACTTGTCAATGAAAGCTATTAATTTATTTTAATGCGTTATTGACATCTTCTTTGCTATAGATGGAAAAGTCAAGGAAGGGAAGCTTAATGCTATGGGCACAATCAGAAAAAGAAACAAAATCACTTAGGCAAGCAGAGCGAAGTTAACCCACAACCCACCTGCTTTAAGAGGCAGGGATCATGCAACTTAAAGGCTCTGAGTAGGGTGTCAGTTGTTTAAAATAACGGGGAGCTGCATTATTCCTGTGGACAAGATGGGCGGCAGATAAATTTAATTAACAAATAAATAAAATAAAACAACTCGTCTGCTCTGAATGTGTATTTGGAGAGATGGGAAGAAGAAGTCTCTTCTCTTGGACCAAGTAACCATCTGAAAGCAGGTGACATCATTGCATATCCTTCATATGATTAGAAGAGCCATGGGGGTATAGTGGTTAGAATGCAGTATTGCAGGCTAACTCTGCTCACTGCCAGGAGACTGACCCTGGTCGATTCAAGGTTGACTCAACCTTCCAGGTCAGTAAAATGAGGACCAGGTTGTTAGGGGCAGTATGATGGCTTTGTAAACCACTTAAAGAGGAGTATTAAGCACTATGAAGCAGTATATATGGTAAGTCTAAATGTTATTGCTATTAACTGCCATTTAAATACAAAGAAGTTACAGGGTACTATATGTGATTTCTATGTGTATTTACCCAGGTAGTATGACTGCAGTCTTATTATTTATACTTATTATCTTTTTAATCCCTCCTTTTATTGGTATGAGGATGATGATGATGATTATCATTATTCTGTTGCTTTGAATATACACTGAGAGCTTCTGCACCAGAGATAAATTCCTTGTGGGTCTAATCCAGTGGTGGGTTTCAAAAATTGTTCAAACCTACACTGTGGGTGTGGCCTCCTTTGTGGGAGTGGCTTACCACCCATGTGACCAGATATGAAGATGCCAACGACACTTGTCAGAACCACCTTAAATTACCTCACACACAGCACTGGCATGCATAAGAATATGATGTAAACTTGTTTTTTAAAAGGCATCTTTGGTTTGCGTTAAAACAACTTCAACACACGCAATGTTCTGATTGCACCACAAACGCAGTAGTCATCCTTACCTTTCACAGAGGCACTGAATTTTATAAATATGAGCATGATAGTGTAGAATAATCATATCCAAGGACCAGTGGTGGGTTTCAAAAAATTTTGGAGCCTCTTCTGTAGGTGTGGCCTGCTTTCTGGGTCCACCAGTGGAACCTCTTCTAACCGGTTCGGTAGATTTGACGAACCGGTTCTACCGAATAGGTGTGAACTGGTAGGAACCCACCTCTGGTCTAATCACATTTGGCCAAATAATGTATTCATTTCAATTCAATTCAGCAACGCTGAACACACGCACACTACTAATCAGTATGGAATACATATGACAAACATGTGTGGGTAGTCCTCAACATACAACCACAACTGGAACCAAAATTTCCATTGTTAAGCAGGATGGTTAAGCAAGCTGCACCCAATTTTACAACTCTTTTTGCTATGGGAATCTCACTGCAGTTCTAAGCAAATCACACAGTTGTGTGATTCCAGTATTCCCAGTTCCGATTTTGCTTGTCGGAAGCCAGCTACGAAGGTTGCAAATGGTGATCACATGACTCCAGGATACTGCCACTGTTATAAATACCCAAATTTTGGTCATGTGAACTTGGTGATGCTCGGATGGTTATAAGTACAACTACCAGTTGTCAGTCTATTTTTCCAGGACCACTATATTTTTGAACAATCATAAACAAATAATTATAATTTAGGGGACACGGTGGCTCAGTGGCTAAGACGCTGAGCTTGTCAATCAGAAAGGTTGGCAGTTCGACCACTGATATTAAATGGGGTTTGCTAAAAGGCAGAAATACACCACGTAAAATAGAGAATCGAAGGGAGATAAAGAGAGGGAGAGAGAGAGAGAGGAGACAGGAGAGAGGGAAATAGAAGGGAGGAAAAGAGTAGGAGAGAGGGAAGGTGTGGAAAGAGAGGAGGGGAGAGGGAGGGAGCAAGGGGAAGTAGAAAAGAGAGAGATGGCAGAGGGAAGAAAGGAGGTAGGGAGGAGGAGAGAGGGAGAGGAGAAGAGTTGAAGATGAAATAGACTATAATAGGGTGTATGGAAAGCAGAAGAGCAAATAAAAATTGAAGAGGCTTGATGGCAAGAGGAATTGATATATTATTGAATATTAAAAAATGTTAAGATATAATGGTATACTTTGGATTATATTATAAGTATGTTAAAAAATAAAAAACTTTTGGCAAAAAAGAAGAATAAAGGTCGGCAGTTCGGCAGTTCCCATTGTCCATTACTTGTCCCAGCTTCTGCCAACCTAGCAATTCGAAAGCATGTAAAAATGCAAGTAGAAAAATAGGAACCACCTTTGGGGGGAAGGTAACAGCGTTCCGTGCGCCTTCGGCATTTAGTCATGCCAGCCGCAGGACCACTGAGATGTCTTCGGGCAGCACTGGTTCTTCGGCTTTGAAACGGAGATGAGCACCGCCCCCTAGAGTTGGGAACAACTAGCACATATGTGCAAGGGGAGCCTTTACCTTTCCGGACAATTTGAGGACTTATGAAATAAGTATGAAATAGCTCTTTTTAACCGTGTATTCACTACGAATGCCAGGTGATGGCACCTGCAGAGGATTTTAAATTCTCTACCTTATGTATGGAGAAATGGACACAGATATATGTCTATAAGTTCTACACACAGCATATGCCATTTTTAGAAAAGCTATATTTCAGAAGAGAATATAGTACTGACAACTATATTCCAAACAGAACTGCAGCATGAGTCGGCAATATGTACTCACTAAAAATATAACTTGTGAAGCCACCCTCCTAGGAGCAATGACAGAGCTGAGATTTTAACCCTTATTTCTGTGTCCCACACGCTGAATACTCTATGACTGTGGCTGTTTCCATGGTGCTTTGTAGATTTTAGGGGGGGGGGGTAATTGTGGGCTAGGGACTTTTAACATTTGCTTCATACTTCGCAGAATAATTTTAAAGTAGATAACCTTATGGATAATACACTGTGGGAGCAGAGCAGGGGTGGGTTCCTGCCAGTTCTAACCTCTTCTATAGAAGAGGTTCCACAAATCTACAGTGCCGTTTAGAACCAGTTCCAGCTCCCTCCCTCTGCCCCGTCCGCACATCATCAAGATGAAGAGCAAGAGGAGGAATTCTGGGAGTTGAAGTCCACAAGTCTTAAAGCTGTCAAGTTTGAACACCCCTGGGTTTTTTTTTCTTTAAAGGGTTAGGGGTGAAAGGGTCTTGTAACTTGACAGCTTTAAGACTTGCACACTTCAATGCCAGAGTTCCTGAGCCAACATGACTGGAAGAGGAATTCTGGGAGATGAAGTCCACAAGTCTTAAAGCTGTCAAGTTTGAACACCCTGGGAGTTTTTTCCTAAAGGGTTAGGGGTGCAAGGGTCTTGTAATGTGACAGCTTTAAGACTTGTGTGCTTCAAATGCCAGGCTTTCTGAGCCAACATTTTGGTTGCTAAGCAAGAGCGTTGTTAAGTGAGTTTCAGCACATTTTACAAGGTGGCCACGCTCACCCAGTCACATGGCCTGCAAGCTACTCCCATCCAGTCACATGGCCAGCAAGCCACTCCCACAAAGCAGGTGACACCTACAGAAGAGGTTCTAAAAAATTTTGAAACCCACCACTGGAGCAAAGAAACCTAGATCTAATCTCCAAGAAAGAGTTTTAAGGCAAACGTGATTAGGAGAGTTATACATTACACACCCCTTGAAATTTCTTATAGAAACAATGATATTTGCACATACTGAACTACAAACCAAAACAAAATATGTATTAAACACAACTGCCCTCTCTCCTGATAACACATGGATAAACAGCCAGAAAAACACCCCAGTGTTTGAAAAACTCAACAGATAATTCCGCTTTTTTTTTAAAGTGTCCACACATCCCTCTAAAGCTTAAACCAAGCCTATTTTAAATTATTTCAGACTTGTAAATGATTTTATATTGTGAAAGGCCAGCTTTCCTCCTGGTAACTACATACACAGTGACAACCCTTTTCACTCCTCACGGCAAGGCTGAAAATATTGTTTTCAAATCTTTAGCTTGAAATGCTAATAACCGAGCCGTGAGTTTTACCAATCAAAAGACGTTGCATTTAAAAAATGTATTTCTCTGTGGGTTTTTTTTTTTTTAAAGAAATCTTCATTATTATTTGCCAGACAGTTTATGGAAATGAAGTGTCTAGCCTATTTATTCATTTAACACTTCTTAAAGCTTGCAATAAATATTTTTGAGAGGAACTTGTGATGCTCTGTTCCTCCCTCCCCCCCCCGTCTCTTCACTGAACAAAAATAATGATCACAAATAGACATTGTTCTATAGCCATCTTTTTTTTTCTTTTTTTTTGCCTTCTGGTTTTCTTTTTTCTTCACATGTCTGAATACTGACACATTCAATTTCAGGTTATCAGCACATCTGAATTACGGAATAGTGATGGGGAGAGAGGGCAGGTCTCTCTAGACTGATTAGCATCATTTAAGAAAGCATTCAGTTGCTTGGTTCATTGGCTGCAGGGATTCCTTGATGGGTGGCCTTTTAGCATTAGAAGTCAATATGGAGCAATCTCATTTGAATTAAATATGGACAAAAGAAAAGATTTGATTGTGATTATTCATAGCTAACCTTTTAATTTCACAAAGCACGTCTGTCCCCCACAAGCCACCCCACCCCCCCAAAAAAGGGACTCTAAAATGTATATATCCCTACATAAAATGTTATTGATTGATTGATGTTCTTAATTGTCTTTGGCTGCATTTGTATCTTTTCACCAAGCGCTGTAAAAATAAAGCCAACTTTTAAAAGAATGTTTCTTTTCCAAGAAGGAAAAAAGAAAGCGGGAGGGAGGGTGGGAGGGAGGGAGGGAGGGAGGAAGGAAGGAAGGAAGGAAGGAAGGAAGGAAGGAAGGAAGGAAGGAAGGAAGGAAGGAAGGAAGGAAGGAAGATCTGTGTGAATGTTCTTAGAAAACCTTTTAACTTAGTCCTGGTTTATAATGAAAGCAAACAGGCTAATTCTAATCCATAAAATGTATGTAAATCCACTCTGAAAAACATACTTGTATATATGAGATTTACACTTGCATCAGAATGGGTTGCCGATTGGACTAAAATATTTCATTAACACACATGATTTAGGGTTGGGTTTTTTTGCTAAATCCATGGCAAGATTCAGACAAGTCAAAGGCAGATCAGAACTGTGATCATGATGAGAAAAACAATTCACATGAAAATTCTATCGGAGTTCAGCAAACGGAATTGATCAAACAGCAACAATTCATTTCTCTGGCAGCAACTGCTAAGATTTTTATCACATGTTGCCGTTGCTGAATTCAGAAAAGATCAGAAAGTTCAACTCAAACTGACTGCGTGGATTATGAGAAAGAAACAACAACCAAATCAAACATATACCACATCTGTTCAATAACCAGGTCACAAATTCTCCAAAGAGGTCACCAGTATGGTAGACTGTTGTTGGTTGACAGTTCTGTATTTTCAAAGAGTCACATACGTTTTTCCGTAACTTACCAACATCATCCTATATGGAGGCGTGCATTAAAATAATGCTGATAGACAAAGCATGGAGAAGAACATGTGAGTGTTGCCTGCAGATGGGAGGGTGGGGAAGGCACAGATGGTCCTTGATTTATGACCACAATTGACCCCAAACTATCCATTACTAAGCAAGATGGTTGTTAATTCAGTTTTGGTCGCCACGATGTAGAAAAGATGTGGAGACTCTAGAAAGAGTGCAGAGAAGAGCAACAAAGATGATTAGGGGACTGGAGGCTAAAACATATGACGAACGGTTGCAGGAACTGGGTAGGTCTAGTTTAATGAAAAGAAGGACCAGGGGGGACATGATAGCAGTCTTCCAATATCTCAGGGGTTGCCACAAAGCACCTAAGGGCAGGACAAAAAGCAATGGGTGGAAACTAATCAAGGAGAGGAGCAACTTAGAATTGAGGAGAAATTTCCTGACAATTAGAACAATTAATCAGTGGAGCAGAAGTTGTCTCTAGAAGTTGTGAATGCCCCAACACTGGAAGTCTTTAAGAAGATGTTGGATAGCCATTTGTCTGAAACGGTATAGGGTTTCCTGCCTAAGCAGGGGGTTAGACTAGAAGACCTCCAAGGTCCCTTCCAACTCTGCTACTGTATTGTATTAAGTGAACTTTTGCTCTATTTTACAACCTTTCTTGTAACAGTTGTTGAGTGAATCACTGCAGATTGCAAAAGGTGGGCATATAATCATGGGGCACTGCAACAGTCATAAATACATGCCAGTTGCCAAGCATCTGAATTTTGATCATGTGACCATGGGGATGCTGCAATGGTCACAACTGTGAAAACCGGTCAGAGGTCACTTTTTTTTAGTGCCATTGTAGCTTTGAACAGTCACTAAATGAATAGTTGTAACTTGTAAGTCAAGGAAGGTCAGATTCCAGTTGCAGAATTCAAGAATCAGAATAAACAAAAGACCACCCAAAAACGAAGCATTGTTAAAAAAAAGAACATTATTTGTCCAACTGATTCTTAGTAACTCAAGTTTAGACTGTTGGTCACTGTGATTATGTCTTTATTTTGACTATATCAGGACTTTAATCCCTTTAAAAGCAGCTGCCTCTTCAATGAAGTAAACATTTTATTTCTGAGGATTTTTCTTTTTCTTGAGGAAAAACTGGATATTTGAGAAAAATGAAATGTATTTATTTTACTACCCTTTACAGATGGGTTATTCTGGTATGATATCAAATGCATAATTAATGTTTGTACTGTAATTGAAAAGTATCGTTTCTTCAAAACATATGTGATTATGTGGACTGAATTTACTTTATTTTCAAATGAAGCTACATACTGATGAAGTCTAAACAATGTAGTATGTCTGGCATCTCTGTACTTTTTTTCCCCCTGTTTCTCCAGAAAATATCAACACTATAATAAAATTTAAAAGTTATACATTCTGGATCTTATTCTTGTTTGTATAATGCAAGATACTAAAATGGCATGTTTTGTGGGAATGAAAAAAAGAGTTGGGACAAAACTCAGAACATAAATTTTACCCGCTGAAAGTTTGACAGAACGGAGCTTAAAAATCCTGCTAATCATACGATTCTCCCAGACAGGAGACCAGCTGTAACCAGAAATGAGAAGCTCAGCCTAAAAACTAGTTGGAATTGAAACAGATAAAAGATTTCACAAGTACATTCACAATTTTTCATCCTGCAGGGGAGATAAATACAAAACTTTTGCAGGACCAATTTTCAAATACAGCTCGTCTGCCTGGAATCCACACTGTATTTCGGACATTAATACAATTGAGCGAGTCCAGAGGTATTTCACGAGAAGAGTCCTCCATTCCTCTGCTCACAACAGAAGCCCTTATGCCACCAGGGTTGAAATTTTGGGCTTGGACAACCTGGAACTATGCCGATTAAGGTCTAACCTAAGCTTAGTACACAAAATTGTCTGCTGCAATGTCCTACCTGTCAACAACTGCTTCAGCTTCAACCTCAATAATACACGGGTAAACAATAGTTTCAAACTCAAGGTAAACCGCTCCAAACTCAATTGCAGGAAATACGACTTCAGCAACAGAGGGGTCAACACCTGGAATGCTCTGACTCCATTGTTACATCCTCAAACCTCCACAGCTTCAACCTTAAACTGTCTACCGTGGACCTCACCCCATTCCTAAGAGATCCGTAAAGGGGGCGTGCATAAGCGCACCAGCGGGCCTACGCTCCCTGTCCTACAGTCCCCATTTATTTGTACTCATTTCCTTTGTTCTTGTCCATGTTTAGACTTATACTTGTTATCTTGTACATGTTTGACAAACCAAAAAAATAAAATAAAAAGTTGAAATATGCTAAGGAGATGACCAGGAAAGCAAGTTTATTTGAAGCTGGAGTAAGTGGAGAAGGTAGTTTGCAAATTAAGTTAGATTTAGGGTGTATGGGTAGCTGATGGATCCCCTGTTTCAAGGTGGACCAAAGACCATCAAAAATGAATAAGGAAATATTACCAAATATTACCAAAGATTGGGACGGATCAGGGTAGATCAGTCTACCTGGCACAGAATTTCCAAAGGAGAAGAGGATTTGAAGACAAGATCTTCAAGATTTTGTTAGCCATGATAAAATGCCAGCAACATTTTATTCTGCAACCCTTGATTATCTCTAAAGGGAATTTGCCTATAGCTGCACACATAATTACATTTTGGAATAGACACCCTGCTACAGAAGCAGAAGATTGGTATTTGGAAGGAGATGGCTAATCTCAAAATCGTAGAGCAATGTAGCTGTAAATAAAATTTAACACGTACAAACCACTCCTCTGAAGTCTCGCAAAAAGATGAAGGGGCATAGAGATAAATTTGTCTACCTCCTTAAGTTAAAAGTTGCTCTTATTGTTATCCTAGAATAGTAATGATGAACCTGTGGCGTGGGTACCACAGGTGGCCCGCGGAGCTCTCTCTGCGGGCATGGGCCCTCATCCAGCTGAGCTCCACCGCACATACATGCACATCTCCCACCGACCAGCTGATTTTGGGTCTCTGCCTGCTAGGCCCAAAAGAGGGGGGGGTCACACACATGCACGGAGGGAGCATGAGGGGCAGTGGTGGGATTCAGCCAATTCGCACCTATTCAGGAGAACCGATTGTTAACTTTCCAAGCAGTTCAGAGAACCGGTTGTTGGAAGAAATCTCCTTTTGATTTTCCCCACTTTACTGGGCTAATCCTGTAAGGAAGGCAGGAAGGAAACATTCTGGTGTTGTTTCTAGCCTAAACTTTATTGCCCTGCTTACAGAAACTGCCTCTCCGGTTAACCCTTATTACCATTGTAACAACTAAGGCGAAGTGCCCATCAACCTGAGCGGCGTTGAGTTGACCACGCCCACATGGTCACATGACCACCAAGCCACACCTACCCAGCTGGTCATTAGGGCAGAGAACCAGTTGTTAAATTATTTCAATCCCACCACTGATGAGGGGTCACACACATGTGGGGGGACATGGGAGCACAGGGGTCACATGTTCATGCACAGGGGAGCAGGGCGCATTGCATTATGTGTATGGGTAGGCACACATGCGACTTCAGCACGTGAGGACAAAGAGTTTAGCCATCACTGCCCTAGGGTAACGGAAAGAGAAACAGTGTTTCTTCCACTAGCGATGTTAAGAATACAAATAAAGTTTGATGTAAATTCTTACATATTGCGATTAGGTCCATTTAGTTTTGAGAATCCACCACTGACAGTCTCTCTTTTACTGAATAAAGCCCCGTTTCTATTTTTCCTCGCTTCCTTGCATTGTTTATTTGTTTTCACCTTTTTCAAATTAATTTCTTGCTGAGGTACAAGGCCACACATTTCTTGCTCAGCACGGGGGGCCACAAATGAGCTCAAAAGTTCTGTTGCTAAGAGAGACCGTTGTTAAGTGAGTTTTGAATCATTTTGCAACCTCTCCGGCCACAGTTGTTAAGAGAATCACTGCAGTTGAGTCAGTAACATGGTTTTTAAGTGAGCTTGGCTTCCCCCGTTGACTTTGCTGGTTGTAAGGTCACAAAGGGTGATCACACGTCCCGAGGATACTGCCACTGTCATAAAGACGAGTCAGTTGCCAAGAGTCCAAATTTTGATCACGTGACAGTGGGGCTGCAACGGTCATAAGTGTGAAAACGCTTTTTTTTCAGTGCCATTGTAACTTCAGTTCTTAAATGATCAGTTGTTAGTCAAGGACTATTGTACTTCCAAACACAAGATTTCACCATTTTACACTTCGTTTACCAAGAAAGCAAAAGCACAAAAGCAAAAAATTCTGAAAGGATCTCTTTGGGGTCAAGATTATTTCAGTAAATATGAGATGCTGGAAAAAAAAAGAATTAAATACTCAACATTCCTGCCCAAGCAGTGCTGATCCTATCATATGCAGTATGGCTAAGCACTGAATTATTGTTTTCTTACACGAGATACCAGTTCTGCAGAATGATATGATATGATAGCTCTATACACAGCCTTACAAAGAGACTGCACACAATCAAGTCCCTTGTTTCAGCTATGAAAACGCAATGTGACATCTGCTAATCACATTACAGTTTCCCTATTGATGCTAAATCTCTCCTTTTATTGTCCATGACCTCAGCTGCTACCTTTTTAAAATCTGCAATATAAAATATATTCATCTACTTATTGCATATGCTATCAAAGCCACGATCTTTAGAGCTTGGATCTTCCATACATATGAACAGAAGTGCAGTGCAGTTCAAGCAGCATGGAATATCTTATTTACATCACTCATCATCTTTCCTAGCCATTTTACCTTTTTCTTTTTTGAAGAAGGAAACATATAGCATGGTGTTGTTTCCCACCCTACTAATATTTGTTTTTAAACTAGGTGAGGTATTCTATTTTATGAAGCCAACTACTGTTCATCTATTTGTGACAATGCTTTTAAATGAGGTTATAATTATAAAGAATGAACATATTTTCAATTATCTAATAGAATAGACGAAACCATTATGAAAACTAATGGCTAAAGATTTTATTTCCATGAGATATTCACTGGCTGGCTAGCTAGCTTTCATTCAGCTTATGCTCTTGTGAGTCAAATATTAATATTATTACTCATTTGGATACAATTTCCATTTTCCTGCTATTTTGTTCTTTGTCCTTTGATCACCAATTCAATCATTTTTATTTCTTACTTTAAATCTTACCAGATGCTTGGGAGTTTTCGTTTTTTAGTTCAAAGATGATGATCTTTTCTAAGATGTTCTACACCACCATATCGGTGAATTCAAATAAGATATGTAACCGACTGAAAGACATTAAACTTG
>NC_045554.1:39340414-39345414 GCF_009769535.1 Thamnophis elegans
AGCGCTAAAGGTGCATTTATTTACAGACGCCTCTGAATTGTGCTACATTTATTGGATGACGTATCACCATTCCTGCAGAATCCAAATATTAGTTCTACTGATTTTTATTTTTTTCCCGGGGAAACACAAACTCGAGCATTGACATCCTGTGCAAAAATATTTTTTTTCTTCTAGCAGTTAAAAACTTCCTGACTCCTTTGTTTCAAAAGGGTCTGCCATTGTGGGTTACCCATCTGGAAGACAGGAAGGGGAGAAAGAGAGAGAGAAAAAAGAGTGAAGCAATCAAAAAGAAAATAAAAGCGGTGGGAGGGGAAGAAAGCTTATAAAAATGATAAAGAAAGGGGGAAAGGCATTTTTGTAAAAAAAAAATGGGGGGGAGCCAGCATGATGAAAGGAAGCCCCTCTTTCCTGAATTATTCCAAATTTAGACAAAAACCTTGCAGCGGGGAAAATTGTAATCATGAAAGCTATTTTTCAAGACTTCCTCCCTCTCTCTCTCTAGCATCACACTTTGCATATGTGTGTGGGCATGCAAACAAGGCTGTCCAACTTGTTATGCACCGTAATATGTATGGACAGATCTGTGAACCATTCTATCATTCCTGAAACTTGTTAGTGGCTGCAAAAACAGAAATAATGAGAAAATATTTAATACACAAGACCAGCTTCTGTGGGAGAGAAAAGTAGGAATGGGAGACAAAGGCCTTTTTATGTTCTCCTGCCACGTATCAGCTAACAACATCCAATCTCCCTATGTTAAATGTGATCAGAGATTGACCAGGATGAATAATTCTTCTGCAAGGAAAGAAGGATTCGGTAGGACAACACAGCTATTGCAGGCAGCCCACTGTCATAATAAGAGCAATCGCTAATTGAGGTTTAACATGTCAACTTACCTTACTGTCAATGAATGTTGGTGGGGAGAATATTCAGAATTGTACAAGTGCTAAGCCCCCCCCCCCCCCAAAAAAAAAAAAGAAACACTGGGAAAGGTAATTTGCAAAACTCTGGAGCAGAAATGTAGATCCTGTTTTATTCCAATTAATATGAAATATGTTCCATAGTACTATGGAATTGCCGTAATAAAAGCATTTAAAAGATGTGACAATGATTGGCATCTTAAAATCTTCATCAGCTAGAACACTTTGGGGTTTCCAACCTTGGTGACTTTAAGACTTGTGGACTTCAACTCCCAGAATTCCCCAGACAGCATGTTGTGTTATCAATAGATAACATACTTTTCTTGTCTTGACTTCATTCTACCATAGACGTATCCAAGATCAGTCTGTTTGACTTTTAGTCCATATTCAGTTTTTTCTTACCTTACTGTCAATGAATGTTGGTGGGGAGAATTTTTAGAATTGTGCAAGTGCTAAGTCCCCCCCCCCAAAAAAAACCCACTGGGAAAGGTAATTTGCAAAACTCTGGAGCAGAAATGTAGATCCTGTTTTATTCCCATTAATATTAAATATGTTCCATGCTACTATGGAATTGCTGTAATAAAAGCATTTAAGAGATGTGACAATGATTGGCATCTTCAAATCTTCATCAGCTAGAACACTTTGGGGTTTCCAACCTTGGTGACTTTAAGACTTCTGGACTTCAACTCCCAGAATTCCCCAACCATCATGTTGTGTTATCAATAGATAACACACTTTTCTTGTCTTGGCTTCATTCTACCAAAGACGTATCTAAGATCAGTCTGTTTGACTTTTAGTCCATATTCAGTTTTTTTCCATTAGCACCAAAACTTTCTTGCCTAAATACTATCTATCTATCTATCTATCTATCTATCTATCTATCTATCTATCTATCTATCTATCTATCAATCTACCTACCTACCTACTTACCTACCTACCTACTTACCTATCTATCTATCTATCTATCTATCTATCTATCTATCTATCTATCTATCTATCATCTACCTATCTATCTATCTATCTATCTATCTATCCATCCATCCATCCATCTATCTATCTATCATCTATCTATCTATCTATCATCTATCTATCTATCTATCATCTATCTATCTATCTATGTATCTATCTATCATCTATCTATCTATCTATCTATCTATCCATCATCTATCTATCTATCTATCTATCTATCTATCTATCTATCCTTATTCAGAAGGTTCTGTCCAACTATGTTTTGAGCTCACAGAAGTTACTGTTATGCAAACAATTATTAGGCAAAGAATGCTTTCATACATTATATTCATCCAAAATATGAATGGCATTCTTTTTAGTGGGCTACACGTCTCTTCTAAGTTGAAATTTCCTTTTTTTTTTTTTAGGATCAGGAAAAGTAATATTGGGAGGGGAGGTCACCTACATGGTAGCATTCACAAGGGAATGAAATATTGGTGATGATTTAGCTCCTTATTTTTAACGATCTGGAAATATGATTTCCCTGGTCCGTGCCCAATGTTTAAAGTGCCTTTAACCTTTTAGTTGTTTTATACTGTTATTGGTGACATTGTAAAGCCACTCAGAATCGCTTGATAGCGGAGAGGGGCAGCACCTAAATTTAATAAATAAATAAGTCACACACTAGGCACAAAACATGTTCAGACTCCAGGGCAAATAAACACTTGGCAAATCTTCTTTGTCCTCAGATTTTTGATCAGTCAGGGGTTTTTCTTGACATTGGAAAGAAATGGATTTAGGGGATGACACGGGAGCAGAAGTCTTTTTCTAGGGTTGGATTTCCACTTTCATAATCCTATGATCTGTGAAATACCTTCCAATAGGAACATGCAGTTGTAACCTTACTCTTTCAAATGGCAATATATTATTGCTCAAAGCTATGAGTGTTTTTTTTTTTAAATTCTGTTAAGGAAGAGAAAGAGAAGGGAGTCATGTATTTGGTAGGCTTAACCCTTGTAATCCTTTTCAAAGTATTTCATGGGGAATTATATACCTGAGTTATTAAGTCCCAGACAGTGGGCTATAGATAACCAGGGCAGCACCGGCTTCCCAGATGCGTGTCAAGTTTTATTTGCAGCTGTTATAATAAAGTTGTAGTGGAAAGGTTATTTTCTCTTAGAATTGTCTCGTGCCATTTTCATAGTGAGTAATGACAATTGCCTAAATGAATAAAAGAATAAATTTCATTGTTACCACCTGCTCTTTCCTGTCATGAGCAAAAAAAAAAGGGGGAGGAGAAAAGAAAAAAAAAGAAAGTGTGTTTGTGTATGTGTGTGTGTGTGTGTCTGTATGTGTGTGAGGAGGGAAGAGCTATGTGCAATATTTGCAAATGATGCTATACTGTGCTAAATTGTGTGGGATGTTTTATAAAGTGAATTAATATCCACTAGGGACTGAGCTGAGATCATCAAACTCATTTCACAGAAGACAACAAATTGAATCTCTCCAGGGATTCTGTACATGAAAAGCCAGTGTGCTATCAAGTGATCCAGCTTTCTCTTAGGTAGATTTCTTTAAAGCAAAATATTAAATATACTTCCACGAATGCTCCTATTGTTTTGTTATTCACCACCTAATGAAATGCACTTCTGCCTTCACCAGATGGTGGTACATATAATTTTCAGGCCTCTGAATTCACAGCATCATACAAACAAATTGTATGGCAAACGTTGCTAGTCTAGAAATCTCCCGATTATTATTATTTTTTCAGACATTAAAAAAAAATAAAAAAAATAATCCAACTCTTTTATCTCACCGGAATGCTGAAATGCAACAAGGCTTTTAGCTCTTAAAATGCATCTTCCTTTAGGTCTGGGGATGGGGCACTGGGTAGCAAGAATATATTTAATTGATCCAGTTACCGTTTGATGGATGGCAGTGTGTGCTGGTGGAGGGATGTATAGATAGGCACGCGTGGAAGTAAGAAAAAAGAAAAGAAAAAAGTGGGAAAAAAGGCAAGTACATAAATTGTACACTACAAAATGTATTCTTAATACATTTTAACAATAACACATGCTGTGTTCCTACAGTGGAATAACATCATCCATATGAATCCTAGGAATTTAGTACATCTGACAGTTTCCCTCAACCACCCATAACATTCTTTCCTGTCTCATTGTAGCTGGCAAACGAGAATTCTATAATTGAGTGGTACAGAACATGTGCCCTCCCTGCAAGCAGATGACAGATGGATTATAAAAACTTCAAAGCAGAGCATTTGGAGCACCAGGGGAGAGATAGTGGATATTTGAACTCAGTCTTTACCCAGGAGACAATGGCACTGTGACATGGTGCATATATCAAGGAATGGTGTAACTAGATAGACATAATCTTTCTTTTCAGGACGTATTTAACATTCTGTTGCGAACAAGTTTCAGCCTAGCTAAAGTGCAACTCATCTTAATACAAATCACTGTAGCCTGAAAGGCTACGGAGCCCCCTTTTTTTCCCCCTCTTCATTTTGGTTAAACTATTCCAGCATAAAAGTGATTTTAAAAAAAAAAAAAGAGGACACGGACAGTCTTTTTATCCAGTCATTTGGAATTGCTCGATTTCATTTGATTCTCTCTGGCTCTTCTCTCTTCCCCCCCTCCGTGCCCCCCCCCCCAGTCCCTTATTCATTTTCAGTTCTGTCTATTTATACAAAGACGCCTTTAAGCATTTGAAGTTTTTCTGCCTAATGGGTGCGTGCAATCACCCCAGATGTTATAATGTTCAGCCACGCAGTGTAAATCGTGTATTAATTCCTGTGTACAAGCACTGGTGTGCATGCAGCACTTAAAAAGTGACATGAAAACCCAGGGAACTGAAGAAGCTTCTTGGATGAAAAGCGAAATATCTTCAAGGAAAAAGTCCAGGTGCCTTTTAAAAAAGCATCTTTGGGACAGCCATGAGGTGGATGACCGAGAATCTTCATAGACATGAAAACCCAGAGACAGGGAAAGAGAGACAGACAGAAGCAATCAAATCCAATCTAATGAATACAGCCACCAGAAATCAGAACGTCACCTGTTCAATTCTTCCCCCTGCTATCAATTCAGTGGCCATCCATGGAAAATCTCTCTTTGTCCA
>NC_045554.1:39350414-39390414 GCF_009769535.1 Thamnophis elegans
ATAGTATTGTCTACACGTTAGGAGGAGTCTGGTATAGCTTTTCCAATTAACACATTTTATTTTAAAAAAAAACTTTCCTGAGCTGCAGCTTCCTTTGTCTGCTCAGAAACGCTTATGCCTTTTAATAATTGTTGGTCAGAAAAGGTGCTATCAGACTCTCCTGACTTGTGACTCACACCATTAGACCAATAGAGAGCCAGGCTGGGGAAAGGCATCAGGTTGGTAACTATCTGGTTAAAGGTAAAGGTTTCCCTTGCACATATGTGCTAGTCGTTCCTGACTCTAGGGGGCGGTGCTCATCTCTGTTTCAAAGCCGAAGAGCCAGCGCTGTCCAAAGATGTCTCCGTGGTCTTGTGGCCGGCATGACTAAACGCCGAAGGAGCATGGAACGCTGTTACCTTCCCCCAAAAGGTGGTTCCTATTTTTCTACTTGCATTTTTACAACCTTTCCAACTGCTAAGTTGGCAGAAGCTGGGACAAGTAACGGGAGCTCACTCTGTTATGCGGCACTAGGGATTCGAACTACTGAACTGCCAATCTTCTGATCAACAAGCTGAGTGTCTTATCTACTGAGCCACCATGTCCCTTATAACTATCTGAGTTATATTAGAGACCATGAATCTTGAATTCCTTAGACATGAAGTCATCTGGGTGCCATCTGGGTGCCAGTCACTCTCTTTCAGCCTAGAAAGAAGGGAAGGGAAAACTACTTCTAAAGCCTTGCTGAGAAAACTTCAGAAATAGGTCTAGTCCGTCACCAGGAATCCATACTGACTTGAAGGCACTCACGTACATGGACCAACACTGCTCTCCTTCTACACGTAGTCCTTGACCGTTCAAAATTACAAAGGTACTGAAAAAAGTGACTTATGACCATTTTTCACACTTATGATTGTTGCAACAGCCCCAGGGGTCATATGATTTAGATTTGGATGTTTGACAACTGATTCACATTTATGACGGTTTGCAGGGTCACGTGATCTCCTTTTGGGTCCTTCTGACAAGCAAAGTCAATGGGGAAACCAGATTCACTTATCAAGTGGGTTACTAATTTAGGAACTGCAATGATTCACTTAATAACTGTGGCAAAAAAAGTCGTAAAATGGGGCAAAGTTAACAAATGTTTCACTTAGCAGGAGAAATGTTGGACTCAGTTGTGGTCATAAGTTGAGAACTACCTGTCTGGGTAAAGTCACTTTTCACCTTGAAAGAGCTAAAGTTCAGGAGGTAAAGGAGGAATTATTGCTAATAATGGAGGAAAAGACTACCAGAATTCCACAGAGATGAAGAGTTACTTTTTTTTAAAGAAAAAACATAGTTTTATTGTGCTGTTAAATGCAACAAAAGGCAAGCATTTATTAAAATCAAAAGGTAAATATATAGATTTTAACCTCTATTGAACAAACACCAAAATAAAGGACCTCAAATGCAGCCAGTGTAATGGGATCAGAGGTGGGTTCCTACCAGTTCGCACCTATTCGGTAGAACCAGTTCATCAAATCTACTGAACCGGTTAGAAGAGGTTCCACCAGTGGACCCGGAAAGCAGGCCACACCTACAGAAGAGGTTCCAAAAAATTTTGAAACCCACCACTGGTCCTTGGATATGGTTATTCTACACTATCATGCTCATATTTATAAAACTCAGTGCTTCTGTGAAAGGTAAGGATGACTACTGCGTTTGTGGTGCAATCAGAACATTGCATGTGTTGAAGTTGTTTTAAAGCAAACCAAAGATGCCTTTTAAAAAACAAGTTTACATCATATTCTTATGCATGCCAGTGGTGTGTGTGAGGTAATTTAAGATGGTTCTGACAAGTGTCGTCGGCATCTTCATTTCCGGTCACATGGGCGGCAAGCCACTCCCATCCGGTCACATGGGCGACAAGCCACTCCCACAAAGGAGGCCACACCCACAGAGTAGGTTCAAACAATTTTTCAAACCCACCACTGAATGGGATCCTACACAAGTCCAGAGTAAAGTCCTGGAAATGACCTGTTCTCTCAGGGAATAAGCCTCAAATCCAATATTTTAGCATTCAAAAGTCAGAAAAAGGAAATCTCTACCGAACCATAGATAAGACAATGTTATCTCCCTACCATACATTGACTCTAAGAATGTTATTTCACTTTGGGATAAGTAGACAGACTCCTGACCTAGATTACAAAACTGGCACTAGTCAGGAGGATTAAACTTTACTCTTGAAATCCCACTCTCTCTGTCTGAGCTAAAAGGGGAGACATCAATAGATCTCAATTCGGCATGAGCCTTTGCTTACGTTTCTGTACCTGATAACCCTACTTTATTGTTAGTGCATGAAGATACCATATTTTAAAGGTGCAGGTATTGATGCTTACACACAGCTAAACCTTGCCTGGCTCCATACATCCCCGTGCAAACACGTCTTCTTATAAGGTCTGACCAGAGGTGGGTTCCTACCAGTTCGCACCTATTTGGTAGAACCGGTTCATCAAATCTACCGGTTAGAAGAGGTTCCACCAGTGGACCCGGAAAGCAGGACACACCTACAGAAGAGGTTCCAAAATTTTTTGAAACCCACCACTGGGTCTGACTGTTAGATCAGCTATTGTTCACATTTTTAAAAATCCCCAAAGATGAAACCAATAAAACAATCATTACGCAAGAATATTGATTGTTGAAAAGCAGTGGAACCTCCGGGAGCCTTTTTGGAAAAGAAAAGCAAAAAATATGTTCCTAGAAATATTTAATATTATATAATATCTAATTATATAATGCAAGGTGTCTAATTTCAAAATTGCTAAAAAAAAAAAACCTTCCATGTTTGAACCTCATAATACCTTGCAAGTACAGTGTATGAGATACATGATCGATCTCTTGGTTTCCAAATTTAACAGCAAGTTAGACAAAGAGGAAACAGGTCCAATGTGATAAATCAATATTTCCCTCCTTAAAGCAAATAACTGAACTTTGTAACGGGTATTAATGTACCTTATGTGGTAGGTTTCCCGAGTAAGCTTGTTCAAACTATGATATGGGTATGTTTGGAGACAAGAAAGCTAAAATTTGCAATATTCTGCCAATAAAGTACTGAAAGAATACATTAGCTCCTAAAGGACATCAAGTACAGAATGAGCAATATTTCTTTGCTCAATTTACACATACGAAAAGAGCCACATTAAGTACATATGCCACAACCAGGTCTTTCCCTAGCACAGGAGTCAGCAAAATTAAATACTAAAAGAGCCACAAAAATCCTAACTGGAACCCCGCCCCCTTCAATTCTGGAGCCAACCAGAAGTTTGGTTCCCCCACCATAGATTCTTCTCCTAGCGCTGCGTCCTTTTTCGTCTGCTGACCGGAAGTCTGGTTCCCCCACCATAGAGTCTTCTCCTACCATAGTATCCTTTTCCTTTTACCGACCAGCAACAGGGAGCCGCAGCAGAGGGATGAAAGAGCCACATGCAGCTCCAGAGCCATGGGTCGCTGACCCCTGCCCTCGCAGATGGAGCTTCCTTAGGAATGCTTCAGAATTCATCTTCCCTTACTTCTTCTAGCAATTATAAAACATTTAATACTATTAGCAAAATAACAGAATAACAGAGTTGGAAAATGACCTTGGAGGTCTTCTAGTCCAACCTCCTGCTCAGGCAGGAAACCTTCTACAATTTCAGACAAATGGTAATCCAACATCTTCTTAAAAACTTCGAGTATTGGAGCACCCACAACTTCTGGAGGCAACTTCTGTTCCACTGATTAATTGTTCTACACCATTAGGAAATTTCTCCTTAGTTCTAGGTTGCTTCTCTCCTTAATATGCAACCTGAACAAAGAAAGGTGTGTCATGAATATATTTCATCATAATTACAAAGACAGAGGACTTTTTCAACAGAGGACTCAGCATTGTTTCACTTCATACTGCCCCAATCACTAACGTGTGGGTTGGTCCCACTGACCCACCTTATTTGAAATTCCTGTGGATGCCTAAGAAAGATGGTTGCCTCCCCCACTAAGATATTGCTCTGTCCTTGAAAATGCTCTCTTTTTTTTTAACTTGTAACTGTTAAAATCAACAAGAGCCACCCCACTTTAGGTTATTGATTTTCCTTTCTTCCGTGCTCTATTGTTCCCATCATCTTTGCAAGAATATGGACATTAACTTTGCACAGTAAATGTCACTTAGAAATCATTATAGACATTTAAGCAAAAAAAAAAGTGTGCATTTCCTTTGAACAAAAACACCACCCTAAATCTAAACAGCACTGATGTGGTGTATGAATAGGTTCCCATAACTCCATTTTTCCTATGCGTCTAAAAGACCTCTGCATAAACTAGGAACACCACTTTGTTACGTTTAAAGATTTCAACTTCTGTTTCCTCTGTTTTGTGTGAACTCAACAGTTATCGGTACTTTGTGGCTCTTACTTTTTTCTTGCAATATTGAATTCCCAATTCTTCAGGATTGCCAGAAGCCCTGCACCCTTTACTGCTGCATCTCATCCTTTTCTCTCCGTTTTCTTTTATTCCTCTATTCCTTCTCCATGAAATCTTATCACTTTCATTTGTTTAGACCAGGGGTCTCCAAACTTGGCAACTTTAAGAGTGGTGGACTTCAACTCCCAGAATTCCTCAGCCAGCCCTTCAGAATTCTGGGAGTTGACGTCCACAAGTCTTAAAGTTGTTAAGTTTGGAGTCCCCTGGTCTAGATTAAAGTTTTTTCTGAACAAGAATCAAAGTATTTCAACACAGCACTCACACAAAAGTACCAAGCAGAAGTCAGTTTCAAAAATAATCAAGCCACAAGTACAATTTTTGGTGAGATTTCAGTCTCTCAGTTAAATTTAATGTCTAAATGTACTAAATTGATGTTTCCTTGTATGTGAAAAGTTAACATACGAGAAACTCATCTCTAGTTAGTCTGAGCTGGCCACTCATTTCATGTTTCAAAGAACTGTTCCTTCTCTAAGAATAAAATTAGTCATCCTTCTCAAGTTAATAAGGAATGTAGTTTGTTCTTTTCTTTTCTCACTGACCTTCTGGAACATGTACCAAAAGTACAAAAAAGCAACTGTAATTTAACTTGTCCTCTATTTAAATTATTTGATATGTTAATGTTGCATTTCAGAATTGCTATTATTCTTTTTTATGAGGTAGTATCCAAACTAAATTACTCATGAAACAGCACCACTGAAGTCCTCAAGATAATTAGTCATCCCAATCAACTTTCGTTCATTAATTCCAGAACTTAGTTATGACAAACTTAATCTGAATGAATTCTTGAAACAACTTCCTTGGAAATAAAAGCAACAAACAGAAATAAATGTAACATATTGCAACATCATCTAAATATGAGTCACATTCTGGCACATGGTTTATGGCATTTTACTAATATCTAATAATGTGTCCTTTATCTTGAAGATGGAAATGTAGGTTAGCCTTGCTGCCAAAGCAACGTTATTCCATATGCAGAGAATGAAAGATTTTGGCACACTTTCAAACAGGTGATTGTTGTGTACATATCCAAAATGTACTTTTGGATATTTTAATCATGCTTTAAGTATTAAAAGACATTGCAAAAGTTTGCTTTCCTTATTTTCAGAACACTAACAATGATTGCTAACATGCAGGCCTCTGATTAAAGTAATGTATTAATACAATGCCGCTATAGGACATTGCACGCCAAATCAACTAGACACAAATATAGTTTTTTCCCCTTGCTGAACATTTAATTCCCACAGCACTGTCTTAAGCCTAAGAAATTTACCCACGTAGTAGTCTGTATTGCTATTATCATCTTTCTCATCTTCTCAATTCTCATCTTTTCTCATCTTCTCATCTTTCCTATTATCTTCTCCTACTGGTATCATATGACTTATCACTTGTTGTTTGTATCTCATGATTAATATTGTAACTATAGTTTATACTATGTAACTATGATTTGAACTATCACTTCGTTGTTTTGTGTGTCTGTGTGTGTGGTGTACACTGAGAGCTTATGCACCAGAGACAAATTCTTTGTGTGTCCAAGTCACACTTGACCAATAAAGAATTCTATTCTATTAGAGAGACATTTATGAAAAGAACTAAAAACGCACCTGTAGAAGCAGGAAATCTAATCAGGGTTAAATCTATGGATGTGTTACATATTTTCATGAAAGTAAGAACACTGAGTGCTTTGTTTCCCTCAAATGCTGAGGCAGATCTTTATTATTCATGGAGAGTGAGAAGCTATTTTGGCAAGGAGATTGTCAAAACAAGTTATATATAAAGATATTTCCTGGGGAAAAAAACATACCTATTATTTAGACTGGATCATGCTCTAAAATTCCAGATTTATTTTACCAAATCAAAATGCTTGATCACCTTACAAAGTGGAGAAATAAACAAAAAGGTATAAATTAAGATGTCTAACATAGGGGTTTTTAGATTAAAACATTTGTTCATAAATCTTTCAGTCAAGTAAACCTTTTGAAATGGTGTGTGTGTGTGTGTGTGTGTGTGTACTATGTTTCCCCAAAAATAAAACAGGGTTTTACTTTCTTCTGACCCCCAAAATAAGCACTTGGCCTTATTTTTGGGGATGTCTTATTATTTTTGAGGTGCAGGAGGCGGCAAGCATGGAAACCTCATGGTTTCTGCTGTGTTGTAATATTTTTGGGGAGGGCTTGTTTTAGCACATGCGCTCAAAAGCCCGATTGGGCTTATTATCTGGGGAGGTCTATTTTTGGAGAAACAGGGTATATGTATATGTAAATGTACATGTATATGTATATACAAAAATATGAGGCATAATCTGAAGTTGCATCTCTGCAAAGTGTGATTTTGTTAGGACTGATCATATTTATTATTGTTATTACTACAATGTACCATTTTAGGACAAATTGGCATTTTAAATTGAAACAGTGTTATCTCTCATACATATTATACTGAAGGATGCAGGGAATAAAAGTTTATCTCACTTCCAAGATGGACAGATTTTCACAAAATTAAGAGAACCTAATATGATTCTGGAATTATCCATTCATTTCAGCATTTTCTTTTGTTTATCTTTAATGAAACACAAGTTGCCTTTTTTTTAAAAAAAAAACCCTCCTTTAGGAAATTCAATATAAAATCTAAAAAGAAAGTAACAGAATTTATATTTAATGTAGTTCTCCTATTGTCCTTTAATTTCATTGTCTTGCACTGACATTCAGAAGACTAAACAGTAAAATATTCTGTTTTTTTGTTCTTCCACTGCTTACGAGGGCCATAGCTCCTAATCTGCATTAGAATTTAAGGGAAAGGGATTATTTCACTTGCTGTTCTGGAGGAGTTTAGAATAGCAAATAGCACAAAGCAGTCCTTAAAATCCCAAACAATCATCTCTAGTCATGTCCCTAAGAATACATTATGCAACTCTACATTACGTTGGGAAACACAAAGTATTTGGATTCTCCATTATTAAATTCCTCCTCTATACTTTGGAAACCCAAACTTCAATCAAAATAGTTTCAGTAAAAATTTTATTCCGCTACCAGAAAAATTGGTGCTGAAGCTCAAAAAAAAAATATTATCTGGAAATATTATTACAAGCACTAGTTTATAAACATTCTACAACTCAGGGTTCATTTAAGAGGAAACGATTGAGACCCAATGTGATGGTTAAGGTGTTGGCCCAGAAGAGAAAGTATCCAGGACAGCCACCATCAGCTATGGAACCTCACTGGATAACAGGAGGAGGAGGAGGGGGATTAGGAGAAGGAGGAGGATTAGGAGGAAGGAGAAGAAAAAGAAGAGGAGGAGGAGGAGCAGGAGGAGAAGAGGAGGAGGAGGAGGAAAGAAGAAGAAGAAGAAGAAGAAGAAGAAGAAGAAGAAGAAGAAGAAGAAGAAGAAGAAGAAGAAGAAGAAGAAGAAGAAGAAGAAGAAGTAGAAGTTGTTTTCAACAGTTTTACTCTCTCTATTTCCACTTCCATCACATCAGGAGAAAAGTGCCATCTTGCATCGCTTAGATAGAAACCATTTTTTTTAAAGTTTTCATTCCAGGGTTTCAGGTTAAAAAAAAAAGGGTGCCAGATGCTAATTCTTGGGCCAACCCTTCAAACTGACTTATATTTTCAAGGCTTTCATCAACGTAAACATCGTAGATGAATTACACTGTTTAAAAGCAGGGATAACTATTTCACTTCGCCATATTATATTTAGGCAGAAGATCTAGCCCAAGCATATTTGTATCTTAATGGTATCCAATAAGATCTGACTACCTTCCCCACATGTGACTATGGCTAAAAGAGCAAGAGCTTGTATATTGCCAGATAAACATTTAAATTCAGTTTATTGGGGGAGGGGGAGGGATGAAATAAAAATCGGGACGTGGTGGCTTCTTTTTTCCCTCTCTTCTTTTGATGAGAGAGGAAATTGTAAAATTGGCCCAGTGTCAGCTCAGGGGAAGATGCATTGCCATGCCTCCGAGAAAACATTTCATCGTAAGAGTGCTTCCCAACCCTTTGCACGTTCCAGGGTGCCACAGCTGTGCAGTCCCAGGTGCAGGTTCTGCAGATGTCACAAGCATGGAAGTGAGATTAAATGGAACAGACTCCAGGCAGAGCGCCAAAGAGCCATTTCTCGAGCGCTCTGCTCAGAGACCCTTCAGCTTTTAAGACGCAAGGGTCTGATATTAACTCAGAGTCTCAATGCAGGACATAAAACTAGAATGTCAAGTGAACATCACTGAAGGAGGATGTTTCTTACACTTGTGAGGTAAAGGTTCCTATTGCATATATGTGCTAGTCATTCCCGACTCTAGGGGGCGGTGCTCAATGTTCAATGTTCAATGTTTATTACACTTGTATGCCGCCCTATTCCTGAGGGACTCAGGGTGGCTAACAAACAAGGTGGGGAGGGGGGAAATACAAAAAACAAACAAAGACAAAAAACAAATAAAAAACCAGCTTTAAAACAACACAACAATCACAACAATTCAAGTGGGGCTGGGAAATCATCAGCCCCAGGCCTGCCGGAACAGCCAGGTCTTGATAGCTTTGTGGAAAGCCTGAAGGGTGGTGAGGGTCCGAATCTCCATGGGGAGATCATTCCAGAGGGCCGGAGCAGCCACAGAGAAGGCCCTCCCCCAAGGGGTCGACAGTCGACATTGGCTAGCGGATGGTATTCGGAGGAGGCCTAATCTGTGGGATCTAATTGGTCGTAGGGAGGTAATTGGCAGGAGGCGGTCTCTCTGTTTCAAAGCTAAAGAGCCAGCGCTGTCCGAAGATGTCTCTGTGGTCATGTGGCCAGTATGACTAAATGCCAGAGGCACATGAAGTGCTGTTACCTTCCCACCAAAGGTGGTTCCTATTTTTCTACTTGCATTTTTACATGCTTTCGAACTGTTTTGTTGGCAGAAACTGGGACAAATAATGGGAGCTCACTCCGTTAAGCAGCACTAGGGATTCAAACCGCTGAACTGCCGACCTTTCTGATCAATAAGCTCAGCATCTTAGCCACTGAGCCACTGTGTCCCTAAATAATAGATAGATAAGATAGATAGACAGACAGATAGATAGATAGATAGATAGATAGATAGATAGATAGGTAGGTAGGTAGGTAGGTAGGTAGGTAGGTAGGTAGGTAGGTAGGTAGGTAGGTAGGTAGCAGTGACGTGCGGTAAGGTTTATAGCTGGTGAGGCAGTCCTCTTCCCAGACACCCCACTGACTAAATCACTTTCTTTCACCCGCCTTTGCTCGCGGCAGAGCTCAGGCAGGCTGCCGCGAGCACAGGCGGGTGAAAGAAAGTGCTTTAGTCAGGTGTTGCGGGAAAGGAGAGAATGCCTGAGCATTTATTAAAGAAAAAAGGAAAAAAGGACATTTGTATTTGGTTTATTTGAAGGAAAAGAGGGAGCAGGGGGGTGTGGGGGCATCAGAAATGGAGAAAGGGAGGAGGAAGAGTGAGCGCGACACTGCAGTTTTAAATGGAAAAACAGAGTTGAAGCCTCTAATAAATGCGCCCTCTACTATGAGGCAGGAGAACTGCGTGCCTCAACTACCTCGGGATTTTTTAGGCTTTTAACCCTCGCTTAACTCTGCTCAAGCGCCTAAAATGTCAGACTAAATGAGGCATGCAGTTCTCCTGCCTCATAGCGCTTTTTAGAGGCTTTTTTAAAACAGGCAGCCATTCACGGTGTGGCAGCAACTAGCTAACCTAACCTGAACACTCGCCTTTTCCTGTTTACATTTTTTTTTTCCTTTTCATGATTGACAGTGGTGAGGCTGTGCCTCCCCTGCCTTCCCTGATTGCACATCACTGGTAGATAGGCAGGCAGATAGGCAGGTAGGCAGGTAGGCAAGTAGGCAGGTAGGTAGGCAGGCAGGCAGGCAGGCAGGCAGGCAGGCAGGCAGGCAGGCAGACTGATGGACTAATGATGGATGATGAATGAGAGATGAGAGATGAGAGATGAGGGATGAGAGAGAGAGAGAGAGAGAGATGATATCTATGATATATAATCTTCTGAACTATCTGATGTTGTATTAATATAACAATACCTTTTGATTAGCCATTAGCCTTGTCAGAATAAACACATATAGAACCATAATAAGACCAAGTGTTACACAATAAAGGCAACACTAAAAGGAATGGCAATATTCCTGTGTTACCCCCACAATTCATGCCAATCAGATCCAGATATGCAGTTCTTAATATATTAACCATATAAGTAGTGCTTAAAGTTAAAAACTATGCAAAATATGTTAAGCCATACTAATTGTACATGTGGGGGAGGGGGGAATTACTTCAGCTCCTACAGAAACAATAGATAGTGTATGACTGTCCTGCTCCTAATGGCCATGACCCCGAACTTCTGCTGAACCCCAGGTCTGCCAGCTTTGCGCATCCTACAGAAGGGACATTGTTTCCTTGAATAACGAGATACGATGTTTTCCTGTCTTCTGCTGCTGTTGCTTCTTTCCCTGCCTGCTCTCTTTCCCCCCCCCCCTCCCTCTTCACAGAAGGCAGAGAGGTGGTTCACAGAAGCCCGGCATAAAGCAAGGGAGTTGCAGGAGGTTTGCCATTTGGCAATTCAGGAACACTTTAGAGAAGCATTTCAGCAATCCGGCATTGCACAGCCACTCAGGGAGCATGGTGCAGTGCATCAGACGGAGCATGCTAGTTAAAACATGCTACTCTTGAGCTGTGCCCTCCATTAAGCGTAATTGCATTATCTGACCAAAAAAAAAAAAAAGATCAATGTGCAGATGATGACACTCAAGAGTCCCAACAGCTAATTCGGCACTGAATGAGGCAATGAGTTGGCTTTTTATTTTATTTTTTTGCTGCGTCTAAGTCTTTGAAGCAGATTAAAAGTTTTTGGGAAAATAGCCCACCTGGTTCAAGGGATTTGGTTGCCTGGATTTAGATGTCAAAGACAAGGGTTTAAATCCACCCTCAGTTGGGTGGTGTCCATGCTAAACTTCTGAAAACATCTGCATTCAGTAATGGAAAGGCTGAATTCCAACCATAATCTCTCTCTCTCTCTCTCTCTCTCTCTCTCTCTCTCTCTCTCTCTCTCTCCCTCCCTCCCTCCCTCCCTCCCTCTCTCCCTCTCCCTCTCCCTCTCCCTCACACACACTCTCTCTCCCTCTCTCTCCCTCTCTCCCTCTCCCCCTCTCTCTCACTCTCACTCTCTCATTCTTCTTTCTCTCTCTCTCCCTTCCCCTCTCTCTCCCTTTCTCTCTCTCTCCCTCCCTCTCTTTCTCTCTCTCCCTACCTACCAAGGTGGCGCAGAGCCGAGGTGGTGCAGTGGTTAGGGTGCAGTACTGCAGGCCACTTCAGCTGACTGTTATCTGCAGTTCAGCAGTTCTAATCTCACCGGCTCAAGGTTGACCCAGCCTTCCATCCTTCCGAGGTGGGTGAAATGAGGACCCAGACTGTGGGGGCGATATGCTGACTCTGTAAACTGCTTAGAGAGGGCTGAAAGCCCTATGAAGCGTTATATAAGTCTAACTGCTATTGCTATTGCTACCTCTCTCTCCCCCCTTTCTCTTTTTCTCCCTTCCTCTCTTTCTCCCTCCCCATCTTTCTCTCTCCCTCTCTCCTCTTTCTCTCCCTACCTATATCTCTTTCTTTCCCTCCCTTTCTTTTTCTCTCCATTCAAACTCTAGTAAATATTGTCTTTCTGGTTCATCTCTCTTCTTCCCCCCTAACTCTCCAGGAGAATTTTCATCATAATGGGAAAGGATTGTATGTCTGTCCTATCCATCTGACATCTCAAAAGACCTATGCTCAGCTGAGGAACAGATATTGCTCATGAAGGCTATGTCTCATGAACAGGGCCATCGCTGCAGTCCTATTGTCCCTTTCAAAGAAAAGAAAGAGAGAACCATTATTCCAGTTGAAAGAGAAGAAAAGTCGAGAAAGAAATATCGTGAAACCAAAGCCTTTTAAGGCATCTTTCAGAAGGCACTGTCACAGCCAAATTCAAATTTGCTACAAAAGTTGGAATCCCGAAGGTAGACAGGCCGAGGTCTACTAAGGTTATTTCTCCAACAACATGTTGGAAAGGTTTCCATACAAGGCAACCACAAACTTCTCTTGAATCTTGCTTGCTCAGATACATCCATTTTCTCCACCCCACAGGCACAATAAAATACCGACGTTTGAAAGAGTTGAAAACATCATTTGTGAAATTTTCAAGTTTCCAACAGAGAAGCTTAATGAAAAAGTTCATACCTAAACTTCAGAGTGTGTACTTTCTACATAATTCCCATGGCTATTGCAATTGGCCAGCATGCAGGTTGAGCAGCACCAACTGCCACTGACCTTACAGGGTCTGTTCATGTGTCCACATGAACAACAAGGAGACTATCTGACCACTGGCCTTTGGCCCTGAAGTTATGAAGATTGGCTAGCCAACCTCAGCCAGATCCTTTGAGAACAGACATTTAAAAACAGATTGTTACCTTGGATGTCTGGAGGAAGAGCAAGTGGTTTCAAATAAGCATTTGAATAAAGATATCATGATGCATGCTATGTCATTGTGGCTTCTGCAAGATAACTACGGTAGGCATGATGGGCTCACATAATTCAGAGGCACTACAACAGAATGTCAGGCTTCCAAATAGCATCCAAAATTAAATCAGAGTCCGAGGCAAAGCATTCCTCAAAGTTCCAATTTATTAAGAGAGCCATGTTGGCACATCTGGGAAAACCCAGATCTGAAAGCTTCCCAGATCTTGCCCCCACACCCACAAGGCCATCACATGGTCCAATCTTCCACCGCCACTCTGGCAGTTTCACCCATTCAGTTCCGGTCAGGTGCAGAGGTGCCAAGACAAAGGATGACCTTGGCTTTCTAGAAAGAATTTTGTTACGGCTACATATCATCTAACTCCGTACAAGCCCCCCTCCAATTTTCCCACAATAGAAAATGCATAGTAGAATAATAGAAAGTGTGGCAAGGTCCAAAAGAAAAGATGGCTGCAGGCCTGACACGGAATTTGGTTGGCCATGTAGTAAACAAACATGGCTCCAGAAACATGATCTTATTTTTTTCTTCACATACATGAAGTCACTCTAGTATTAAAAACCAACAATACCATGACTGCGGGGTGGAAAAAACTAAAATTGGAGTAAAAGTTAAGGAATAAGAAATGTTGTTACCCAGTAGCGACATTTGACTTTGAGCACTCATTAACCTTTGGGGATGGCAAACTGTAGCACAAAACTTAAAAACCTAATGTATATGATGAACATTTCTGTCTGCTATTAAATAAGATATATAAAAGCCAGCTCAATGCCCCAGGAGTTTTGATAATAGCGGAACAATGAGTTACCCTACTCTTTCTGTAATGCAATTGATATTAAGAAGATGAGGTTAAAAGATTCCACATGATCAGTGGATGCTGGACTCCAGCAATATTTCTCAACCTCAGGTTTGCTGGCTGAAGAATTCTGGGAATTGAAGTCCACAGGCAGCAAACAAAGTTGCTAAGGTTGAGAAACATTGATGATCATTTTTTTACTTATATTTATTAAGCATTTTCATATAATACAATATTATAAATATTAATATAATTTAATATAAATATAAAATATAAAAATGTTTTAATTGATTAATTTGTTTGCTGCTTGTGGGTTGCTTACAACATTGAAAGCCAGTTGGGGTTAGGGTTAGGGTTAGGGATAGGGATATGAGCCAAGGCGGCGCAGTGGTTAAATGCAGCACTGCAGGCTACTGCTAGATCAGCAGGTCAGCGGTTCAAATCTCACCGGCTCAGGGTTGACTCAGCCTTCCATCCTTCCGAGGTGGGTAAAATGAGGACCCAGATTGTTGGGGGCAATATGCTGACTCTCTGTAAACCGCTTAGAGAGGGCTGAAAGGCCTATGAAGCGGTATATAACTCTACTGCTATTGCTATTGCTATTGCTATTGCTATTTGGGGTTTTTTACAAATTTACTCAAGGAATATATTACAAATAAAGAGGGTACATCTCCTGGACAACAGTTACTTAATACTGGCAACTGTATTTTAAAATGCAATTTTACCTCACACTTCAGTGATGGGTTTCAAAAATTGTTCGAACCTACTCTGTGGGTGTGGCCTCCTTTGTGGGAGTGGCTTGCTGCCCATGTGACCGGATGGGAGTGGCTTGCCGCCCATGTGACCGGATATGAAGATGTCAATGACACTTGTCAGAACCATCTTAAATTACCTCACACACAGCACATGAGAATAGGATGTAAACTTGTTTTTTAAAAGGCATCTTTGGTTTGCGTTAAAACAACTTCAACACACGCAATGTTCTGATTGCACCACAAACACAGTAGTCATCCTTACCTTTCACAGAGGCCCTGAGTTTTATAAATATGAGCATGATAGTGTAGAATAATCATATCCAAGGACCAGTGGTGGGTTTCAAAAAGGTTTGGAACCTCTTCTGTAGGTGTGGCCTGTTTTCAGGGTCCACTGGTGGAACCTCTTCTAACCAGTTCGGTAGATTTGACGAACCAGTTCTACCGAATAGGTGCGAACTGGTAGGAACCCACCTCTGTCACACTTATACTAGAGAGCTGTGTAAGGTACTATATGGATCCATTTATAGTTGAACTAGAATATAAACTTGTGGTCTGCCCAATTAAGTTACATATTCTTCTGTATTATTTCTTTAATATATGAAGAACAATTGCAGGAACTGGGTATGTCTAGTTTGATGAAAAGAAGGACTAGGGAAGACATGATATCAGTGTTCCAATATCTCAGGGGTTGCCACATAGAAGAGGGAATCAAACTCTTCTCCAAAGCACCTGAGAGCAGGACAAGAGGCAATGGGTAGAAACTAATCAAGGAGAGAAGCAACTTAGAACTAAGGGGAAATTTCCTAACAGTTAGAACAATTAATCCATGGAACAACTTGCCTCCAGGAATTGCAAATGCTCCAACACTGGAAGTTTAAAAGAAGAGATTGGATAACATTTGTCTGAAATGGTATAGGGTTTCCTGACTAAGCAGTGGGTTGGACTAGAAGACCTCCAAGGTCCCTTCCAACTCTGTTATTCTATTCTATTCATCACTCCTGCGCTATTCCAAATGCTGAAGATCTGTTCTAGGAACTTCTGTTTTTATAGATTCTATAGAACAAAAGGCATCACTCTTGTTGATCATATTTTCCATTTCACGAGGAAAAATAATCAATTGAGGTTATTACTATTTATATCTTTAGGTGGCGCAGTGGTTAAATGCAGCACTGCAGGCTACTGCTAGATCAGCAGTTCAGCGGTTCAAATCTCACCGGCTCAGGGTTGACTCAGCCTTCCATCCTTCCGAGGTGGGTAAAATGAGCACCCAGATTGTTGGGGGCAATATGCTGACTCTCTGTAAACCGCTTAGAGAGGGCTGAAAGCCCTATGAAGCGGTATATAAGTCTACTGCTATTGCTATTGCTATTGCTTTAAGAATACAACTGAACTTTAATGGAAAAAGCTAATGAAATCATAACGGTCAACTTTAATATTGCCAAGAAATGTATCAATATGTATCCAATCATGATGTCCAGCATCCATTAAGGGAAAACAGAAAATTAGAATTGTTTTAAAATTAATAGGAGTAGATGTAGTAATAGCATAATTAATTTCAAAATATATTAGTTAGATACTAGTTTTTGTTTCTTAAGTTCATAATAAATTAGTCTGAACACGAAACTGAAAGCGGACTTCATATGTTGATGAACACATTAACTGTTTTATTTCCTTTTATTCATAAACTTTGATAAGATTGACAAACTTTCAACCTTAAACTGTCTACCATGGACCTCACCCATATATACATATATATACATATACATATACATATACATATACATATACATATACATATACATATACATATACACATACACATACACATACACATACACATACACATACACATACACATACACATACACATACACATACACATACACATACACATACACATATACATATACATTTACATTTACATATACATATACATATACATATACATATACATATACATATACATATACATATATATGTTGTATTTGTGCTGATAAATAAATAAAGGGAGACTAGTATAGATCTATTTCAAGCTATTTAGCTCTCATCAACTAGCCATACCCTTACTGGGATTCGAATTACATATTAGGCAGATGTGTTAACCACTAAGCCACAGGTTCTGATATATATATAAAATTATCGTATGAGATTGTCTCCAACAGGTTTGCCTACACTTTTATAAATACAGTACATTTAAAAGTAGCTTAATATAATGATAAGCTAATTGTAAAATGTTGATGTCTTTGTCATAATTCAGAGATAATATTAGTTGCAAGGTGGGCCCAGTAGAGATACCATTGACCAACTGTTCCCTTTGACCCCACATGTCAACAATGGATCGCAACAACTTCATTACGTTTAATCCAGTTGCTTTTCAAACAGGAATTGATGAAAGGGAAGAAAGATTTACAAAATTGTCCAAGATTTGTTGTCTATCCTGATCTAAGCTGGGAGAGTTTTTAACATCAAAAATGCATTGGTCAGGCTAGCTTACTGAACTATGAAAACATCACCTAAAGAAATTTTTATAAAAGACACATTAATGAAATTTCAGCATGGCACAACTTCAAGGCCTGGCACAAAGCTATGAAATGTTACATTTCTGTAATTAGAAACATTTGGCTTTGCTAAAGTTTTTAGAGCTTTTGTCCAAACAGGACGAAATGGAATAGAAAAGTATCCAACATCAAATCAAAACAGTCCCATTACGACTCCCCCACATCTCCAAAATAGACCGTGAAGCATTTAAACAAAGGTACCAGAATATGCATATATGAGTTGAGTTGAAAGAGATGCTTGCATGCTATGTTGTACAGAATGAGAATGTCAAACATCAGTTGGACTGAACTTGTTTCCAAAGCCGTCTAATCTACTTTAGATAGTTGCAACAGCCGTACAAAAAAACAACTGTCAACGTTGTACTTCAAAGTGTAGGGAGGGTAAGGGAAATGGCTCCCAGATCTGTATATATGTGGAAGTTTAAACATGTACAGTATATGATAATTTAACCACACATTTGCCCTGATTTAGTAACTGTTTGCATAGCGATTTTCAGAACATTTCCAACTTCTTTGTCATCTTAGCGAGTGTACTTTTACTGGCAATAAGAAGATTTTAAACAAATTTTGGGTTTCACTATAGCGTTTCCAACACTTAAATGTTCCCTGGCTGTTAATAGACCTTGGAATTTTCCAGCTTTCTTCATTTTTAAAACAGAGCTTTAGTCTAAAATGAATGTCATAGGAAACTGAATGTAATTTTTAGCAAGATTGGTCCACCTACTGCAAAACAAGATACTGTAAATAATAGACCAAGAAAGAGATCCAAATGCTTGCTAAAATTTCACAAGAGTTGATCTCAAAGCAATTTAATAATTTTCACCAAAACTCTTGATCGAAAAAGAACAGATATCAGAATCATTCAATGGGCTCCTCTGATTCTTATGTCTATGAGAAAAGTAAATTAAAACAGTTAATTGGTGATGACTTTCCTAAATCTTTGCTAAGTGGACAATGACGACAAACCACTTTTTTCGGCTAAATGTCTATGGAAATTCTTAATCATCCAGGTCATGGTTATCCCAAATGTACTTTTTCCAAAAGGCAATTGAACTTTCTTGGAGGGTTTTCTTAAAAACATTTCACTTCTCATCAAAGAGGCTTCTTCAGTTCACGGTTTATTAAATATGTTATTTAGGATAGCAAAAAAGAAAAAAAGTGGAATGTAAATTCCAGCCAATCCAGTAAATTTTGGGGTTTAATTACAAGTATTTTCACTGCTCTGATTTAAAGGTACTCTGGATTAATTTTATCCCATATCTAGTCTTACATTTTACTTTGTTGACAAATGAGTTCTGAATTAACTTAAATGATCCAATTCTCTTGCTAGCTCAGGCCATCCATGTAAACCAATGACTACTTTAACGCTTTGCTCCCAAATCACACTGTCATTGCTTCTCTCCTAGTCTAGACCGATTCCTGGAGAAACTACATATTCTGCATGCACTTTCCCAGAATAGTAGCTACTGTGTATGGATTTCCATAATACCAAATTCACACTAAGATAAACCGTATCCAAAGTGCATGCACACACATACCCCTCCAAAAAAAGGAATCTAATGCTAACCTAAACTCAGCATTCCTTCCTTGAAAATAGGAGAAGGGGGAGTTCATACATGACCAATATATAATTAGAGATGCCAGCAAATTGTTGATTTTTAGATCGAAGCACAGTATGATATGAACAGGTAATAAAATGGTGCCAAACAAAAATTTACCTTTTTATCAGTATTTCAGGAACACCTTGGATTTGGCTGAATCCTAAATCAAATCATGTTGATTTGGATAAATGTTGACCCAAATTTTGGAGAAAGTGATCTGAACTCAAGTAAGTCTTCCTGAAATGTTGATAACAGTTTGAACACTTCAGAGGCTAGTAGAGCTGGTGTATTCATAAATACATACACACACACAAAGAGAGAGGGGAGGGAGGGAGGGAGAGAGAAAGAGAGAGAGAGAGAGAGAGACAGAGAGAGAGAGACAGAGAGAGAGAGAGAGACAGAGAGAGAGAGAGACTATTACCAATGTCCACTATTTCTATCGTGGCACGACATAACTGCGAATGTCAAAAGCACGCTGACAATGCCGCAGCGCTAAAACCGCGATGTCAAAAGCGCGCCGACAGAAGCACGATTTAACTTAAGGTAAGGTTTAGGGTTAGGTTTAGGGTTAGGTTTAGGGTTAGGTTTAGGGTTAGGTTTAGGGTTAGGTTTAGGGTTAGGTTTAGGGTTAGGTTTAGGGTTATTTTTAGGGTTATGTTACAGCGCGCTTCTGTTGGCGCGCTGTAGTCGGCGCGCTGTTGTCGCGCGGTTTTGACGGCGCGGGTTTGTCACCGCGCTTTAGTCACACGCGCTTTAGTCGACCGCGGTTTTGTGGTGGAACCATTTCTATTTCTCTTTTCTTTACATGCCAGGAAAACATTGGATGGGGGAATGCCACGTTCCGGCTATCCGGAGAATTTACTTAAGTTCTCTTGTGGAAAGGGAAGTTATGTTTCACCAGAGCTTGCAGGCTTACTGTTTGATAGACCTATGATTGTATAATATCTTCACTCCTTCAAACTTTGCAGTCGGGGTACACAACACCGTCAGAAGGGTTGCTACACAAAGGGTGTTAGCATGAATGAAGAACCCCTCTTATGTAGCCACTTCAAAGGCTTACTCTAGTGGCCTGTCTGTGTATATCCACAGGCAACACTTTTGTCAATCCCTCCAGTAAAGCGATAGAGCTGGCCGTGGACACTGATGCTGAGACAGCAGGGGAAAGCCTTTGTGTAGCAGCCACACAGCCCTTTTGGAGGGTGCAATTCCCTTAACACTTCAAGGAACACCATTCCACCAGTCTACTTTGCAAAGTACCTCTTTGAAACATTTTGCATAGATCCACATCATGATGTTTGAACTAAAAAACTTTCACTTGCCATTTTAGTTTGCTGGTCTCCTTCTTCTTCTACAAGTTACACTGCACTTACTATTGTCCCAAGTTTTTTTTTTTAAATACCCAAGAGCCTATTAAAATTTAGTTGAATAGACAATGCCCATTCCTTTCCCACCCCACCCCCTCCGCAAATCAGCCTTCAATATTGTTAGACTTTTATTTGGAATCAAGTAATGTGATCATTCCTTAGTCCTTTTTCTAAGATGCTAATGAGAGACAGCAAGAGAGAGGAGGTCATTATTATAATTATATACTTCACGGCTATGACTCCCTGTTTTCCCTTTGTCATGTGTGGAGGTTTTATTTAATTTGTGGCATGCAAATTTTATTCCACATATACATAACCGCACTACTGTAAGTTGCTTAGCACATGCCTCTAAATCATACTCCAACACTTCATTAATTAGAATTAGTTACCAAGGCCACAATGGGTCACCCATCCTTAAGGTCTGTACTGTGTTTCCTTGAAAATAAGACACGGTCTTATTTTCTTTTGCCACCACCCCCCCTCCCCAAATAAGCGCTTGGCCTGATTTTCAGGGATGTCTTTTTTATTTTTGAGGTGCAGGAGGCGGCAAGCATGGAAACCTCATGGCTGCTGCTGTGTTGCAATATTTTCAGGAAGACTTAAGCCCAATTGGGCTTATTATCCAGAGAGGTCTTATTTTTGGGGAAACAGGGTACTAAGAGTAGGCAACCATGCTTCCTTGTAACTTTAGTTACTTTTAGATCTCTGATGGAGTTTGTAATCCCAAATTGTAAGCAGCTGCCATATATGAACCTCAGCAGGACGATGGTGTCCTTTCTGAAAAGCATCTGTAAAAGACAATAAACTACAACAAACAAAGCAGCTTAATCTCTGATATTTGGAACAGCCAAATTAAGATATATGCTCTTCTCTTCTACTCAGCACATTACTGGAGAAATTAATAGAAGCCGACCAACTTTGTTTTCCAAGCCTACATCCAACAAATGAATAATTGAATTGTCTCTTGGCCGGAATTTCCAAATCATTCCTGAAGCTCTCAGCTTACTAACCAATCACTTGTGTAGCCTTTTAACTCATATGTTTTACTCTTCATCTAGTCCTTAACAAAGGAAAGGACAAATTCTCCATTAGTTACGTTCAGATTCTAAGGTTGCCCAAATGTCTACATCCAATGAAAAGTTGCCTTCTGGTTATTTGGTTGTAACTTCACTTTACAAAATCGAAACAGATAAAAATAAAACAGTTGAAAAATGGCAATTCATCTGCAATTCTCTTTTTATGAAAGCTTGGCAGGAGATGCATTTTTTTTTTCAAGGGATAACACTTTGGTTATTGTAAGGTTAAAGGTAACGGTTCCCCTCGCACATATGTGCTAATTGTTACTGACTCTAGGGGTCGGTGCTCATCTCCATTTCAAAGCCGAAGAGCCAGAGCTATCCGAAGACATCTCCATGGTCATGTGGCTGGCATGACTAAATGCCGAAGGCGCACAGAACATTGTTACCTTCCCCCCAAAGGTGGTTCCTATTTTTTCTACTTGCATTTTTGCATACTTTTGAACTGCTAGGTTGGCAGAAGCTGGGACAAGTAACAGGAGCTCACTCCGTTACACAGCACTAGGGATTCAAACCACTGAACTGCCAATCTTCTGATCAACACGCTCAGCATCTTAGCCACTGAGCCACCACGCCCCTACTTGGTTATTGTACACAAGCATAAAAGAGAAAAGTAAAAGATGCAAGCATTTTGTATGCTGAATGCAAATATAAAGATGAAAGGTGAAGCCTCATAGATGATAGGGTTGAATATTTGCCATATTTGCCAAATTGTCATCCTTCCCAGGGATGCCAGAGGGGAAATGTGTTCATGAGCTAATTGTATTTTATTATAAGGCTACTACATTAACAAATCTTGTTCCAAAGGTGCTTTTCAAAAGGCCCCTGGACTTCCTTGGTTTTTCCTTGAAAACATTTCACTTCTCTTCCAAAGCTTCTTCAGTTCTCTAGTTCTTCAGTTCAGAACTGAAGAAGCTTCTTGAATGAGAAGTAAAATGTTTTAAATAGAAAAAAAAACAAGAAAGTGCAGTTACCTTTTGGAAAAACTTTTGAGACAACCATGGCCTGAATGATTGAGACTCTTTGTAGACATTGACGAATCTTACAAGTCTGAAAGTACAAATCTCCTACCGTCTCTTTTTACATCTGATAAGTTAAGGATGATCCTTTCAGAGTTTCCCCCCCCTGCTTATTATACATTATAAGCTCTCTTATCTGATTGTTCCTTAGGCAGCATTTTTCCTCTTGTCTCCAAAGTAATTCCATTATAGGAATAGAGGACCCTCAGGTATTGCGGAATAACTACTCCAAGTTTCTCCACCTAATATGGCCAACATCTAGAGTCTATAGATTCTCCATCATTGATCCATAACACTAACTATGTCATCTGTGATTAAGCTAGCTAAAAAATCACTGTGCTACATAAAAATCAGGATCCTGGTGGGATCTTTTAACACGCTTTATTAAAAGGCACAAACTTTCATGGGCTACAGCCCACTTGAATGGACAAGCATAAGTCTTTTAATAAAATATTTTAGTCTAAAAGATGCCATCACTCTGCCTGATTTTTGGTTCCCGTAGACTAAGACATCTCTCCTCCTATTAGGCTATATATTGTGTGCTGTAAATATTTCAACGTATTTTTTTTTCTATAGACAAAATGCATTTGAATAAACGTAGGCAAAGCATAATATATAATAAAAACCCTGACCTTTTTTTAAAAAAAAATCTTTATGGCAAAAAATGTTATGTAACAAAGCTTCTGGGAATTGTATTTCATCAGGTAGTGGTTTTACTACCGAATTAAGGGCCCAGGAATAATTAAGCAATCTTATTTTGTTTGCTTTGAAGACAGACTTATTATGTGCCACTTTTTGACAACAAAAGAGAACATTTTTTATGGGCAATTGGTGACACCAACATCAGGAATGTTTTCGTTTCCTTCTTAAAAGCATCCGTGTCAATTTCTGCTAATATTGGAGGCTTCAGTTGATACAGATAATTTTTCAAGCGACAGTTTTAAAAACACAACACCCCTTCCCCCCCAAAAAAAAATAGTGGCCTTTTTTGCTAAAGAATTAAAAGAAAACACAGAGCAAGCAACATGAAGATTTTCAGTGCGGACCTCCTTAAATTAGGGATTCAAATTGATCCTTCCCGATATAAATCCTTCAGATTTTCGTTCAATGCTTCCACTGCATTATGTCCTTTAATGCAATGCCAAAGAAAAGAAGAAAAAGGGGAAGACAGAACCAGCAATCTCTTAAAGCACCACTCAACCTCCCTATTTAGTTCCGTCACACAGCTCAGAAGGAAATGCCAATGCACGCCTATAGAGACCACGATGCTGCCGTATATCAAAATGACGCCTAATCATTGCACATGCTTGCAGATTCATCAATGTAAGAACTTTTCAGGACAGGAGGAAAAAGGCCAGCCAGTCTCATATATCAGTCACGTTTTTGCCAAAAAAAAAAAAGTTTTCTGCAGTTTTATCAATTCCCTAACCATCTACTCCGATGCCCTGCTGAATCAAGAGATCCCATACCACTTCAGACAAATGCCTGTCCAGTCTCTTCTTAAAAACCTCTAGTGATGAAGCACCCACGGCTTCTAAAGGCAAAGCTGTTCCACTGGTTAGTTGTTCTCACTATCAGGAAATTTCTCCTTAATTCTAAGTTAGTTCTCTTTTTGATAAGTTTCCATCCATTACTTCTGAAGGGATCCTCCAGCATTTAATGCTAACAGGAATCTATAGGGTTGTGTGCAAAACTTCTGTTTCCCATTTTCCCGTTATTTTTATAAGGAGTAGCAAGCTGTCACAAATATCATAATTAGTACTGGAAGCTACACAAAGTTGAGAGTTTGAGTTAGGATTGAGAGGGGGATTGTTAGGAAATCCCTGGACTGAAAAATTGAAGGAAAAAAAATCTTGCTTAGGTATGATTTTGCCCATAATTGATTGATAACTTTGTGCCCAGTGGTGACTTGCAAGGGTTATAAGCTTCCACTGAAAAAGAAATACCAGAATGATCATGTCCAAGTCTTGATCACATCCCCAGTTTTCCAAACAAAATGCAACAGTATTTGGAGGGCATAGACTAAATCATGAAAATTGTATCAAACAAACCACAAAATACGAAAACAATTGTGTTGTCTCACTGAAGGTCTGCATTAAAAAACCTATATACCATACACAACTAGACATGGGGAAAAAGTCTTCCTAAGTAGAATAAAAGCCCTCTTCATGGTAAATATGTCACAGCCAAATTACGAATCCAATATATTTGTGCCCAAGTGAAACCCTTTGGAGAGCTGTTAATTTTGGGGGGGGGGGGGCAGACCAAGGATGCTCTTAACTCACTCTTGCTGAAATGAATGATATTTAGACCTGCTTAAATTTAACTGGTTTATGTTTGCCTGCAATAGTTTGTCTAAACTATTTTCTGTTGTAAAGAACTCTGCAGTGTATGGAGTTCTTTTAGGTAGCAATAGGCTCAGAGAAAGTCATATCATTCCAGACATGATTTACACACAAACACAACCCATTTGTTTCCTCTTGCATCTGAGAGCAACCACTGAGGCAGCAAGATTCCCATATAAAAGCAATAGAGAATGGCAGATGGACAAGCAGATAAATATTGATAGTTGATTAAAAGCAGGGCAGTAGAAAACCATGCGGTAACTATTGGAATTCATAATAAATTTAATAACATTTCTTCCTTAAACAGAAGTCCCATCAGATACAAATACTACTTCTAAAACTGCAACTTCAAAAACAAGCTGCAAAATGATTTGATGATCCTTCTGTTCAAAGCAATAACCCCCGCTCTGAATGCCCAATTTTTTTTAAAAAAAAATAAAAATTGTATTCCCTTCCCTTAGATACACCTGAAGCGATTCTCTAGATTACAGCCATATTACCAAAATATAAAACACAGCTTTAACAAAATTGGTATCATGTTCCTTGGACAGAATCGGGCAGTTTGAGTTTTCTAATCCAATATGGTTTTGTTCTATAATTCCAGCAACATGACGTAGCTTTCTCTTCCACTCTGAATAATTAGGAATAACAGCAGGGGTCTGCTTTTCAAAAACAGCCTTGATCTTGGATACCTTCAATTTTCAGCAACTCGACTGAAAATATTTTCCATGGATTATTTTTGCCTTAAACCCTAGAGGTGAGGGAGACAATGCCAAATTTTACTTGAACCACTGGATGTTTTTTTTTATTTGTTGACTTAAATATGCAATAGGAAAGATGGATTTGAAACAAACAGAGATACACATGGTTACCTACATACCCACTCACCCAGCTATGGCCATGCTAAGGTTAAACATTATTAATGTTTGCTTCTGCAACACAAATAGATAGTTGCTTTTCTCAGAAGTCTGAGCACAATGGGTAGCAAAACAGAGTTTATCGTGTTAATCTCTTTTTAACATATGCTATTTTTCCTTAATTTAAAGTCTACCGCAGACTATCAAGGAGAGTACAAAATATTTAGGACCCCGATTCTGAAATCATTAGGGATATTCTGGAATTATTTTCTTGATGTGTCTTGCAAGTGTTCCAATATAATGACCAAATAATGCATCTTGGTCTGGTCCCAGCTGACTCGAACAAATACAGACCTATAAAGACTAATTTTTCATACAGCACTTTTATAAAAACTCACTTTAAGCAAAGTAAAACTGCAGACTTGCAAACACCCTGACTAGAACTAAGCTACACTGAACAGAGTTCAAACTTGCTTCTAAACAAGCAAGTAGAAGATTCTCCTTAGCAAGCTTCAACCTGAGATGGAAAGATAAGTAGTTTACTAATTACTTTCTTCAAAGCTTTTCCTAGAGATCCATTTGGTTATTCAGCCAGCCCAGAAGCTGATTACAAAATCCGACAAAGCTAGACTCCTCAGATTTGTAAACCCACCGTTAGATGTTTGCTATTCAGATACCAGAGTACTATAACTTGGAAATGATAGCACATTTTTCTCACCTGAATGAAAGGTACATTATTAGCTTTAATGTGGATCACAGGGGTGGTGGTGAAAAAAGACAGTTCATATCCTGTAGCTAACTCAACCTATTCTTATCGCTCTAGCAGAATTTTGAGGAGTATTATTTTTTCCCTCTAAAATTGAGGAAATGGACAGATAGCATCAATTCATGCCAAGATGCCTATCAAGCCCCCCCCCCCCCCAATCAAAAAACAGACTTGTGACTAAAGTGTGGTTCTTCCCCCGGCATTGTAGGTTTTATAAGTTCCATTTTCCATGCCCGTATCCAGAAACTCTCAATCTTGGTGTTTCAACTAGGTCTTTCACAAAACTCGAGGACTTGCAGTTTTCATTACTCTACTCTCTCCTGAAGTGACCCATTGTTACAGAAACATTTTATTTATGAACTGGTGGCCTTTTCTTTTTGAACAAATAACAGTTTATTCCCAAGGATTTTACTGTAGCAAATTTAGCCCCTTGGATTTTATTTTTAATCAAAAAGATGTGCTTGGTTTTTTTCAGTTTTTCTTTTTCTAAAAGCATACTGTTAGTGCAAGAAACTTGTAAGTGGGAATGGAGGTATTTTTAAAATGTACTTCCGGTCCTTCTGTCTTTTATTAAAGTCTAATTTTAGCCACCTTTATTCAGAAACTCGTAGAATTGGCAAAGCAGGTACTTTAACATTAGCAAATAAGGTTAAATCATTTTTTTTTAAAGAATGGCTCCTTAAACTTGAGTGTGCTTTTGTTTCTTGCCTTTTATAAAATTCCTGTCAATCCAGTCCAGTCCTTTCATATCAGATTCATATCATACCATATCCAAAGACACCTGTGTGATATTTGGCATATATATTAACCCCCAAAGTAATCTTCAGAAGAGGGTGGAAAGGAGTGAGTGGGGGCAAATTTATTTTCATTTAAGGGAAATTTATGTTTGTTAAGAAAAAGTGAAGATCTGAGTAAAACTCTGATGGATTTGATGGGCCAGTTCCATTATAAACTGACTAGTGATTTGAGGTTTACATGGCATGTAAACAATCCCATTTGCCATCTTACTTTCCTGAAAATATAGTCAGTTCGGCTCACAGCACAGCTGCAAAATAAAGACACAGTGTGCCCTATAAAGAAGATGGTATTGGAGTATCTTCCCTAGATTAAAAACAAAATTTCATTCCATCTTACAATTTGGGGCAAGTTGCAACTAAGCCCCAGAAAACTAACCGTGCTGAGAACTTAAATCTCCTGGCTCTTAGGACTTTTCTTAGATCCCAGTAACGCAGGATATCTCAACACATACCAAGCCTACTGTACAAATTCAGTTTCCTAACTCCTAATTATTAGGTTTAGGTTTATTATATTTATATGCCACCCTTCTCCCAAGGACTCAGGGCGGCGTACAACATTAAAAGAAACACATAATACAAAAGTTAAAAAAAATTAAATAGAATTAAATAGGATTAAATTGCTTTTAGGTGAGAAATAATTTGAGGGCATCAGTCTAATTCTAGCAAGTCTAACATAAGTATATATATATGCTCCCACATGTGGAACTTTTTAGCATCACAAAACATCAGCAGAACAATAAATAAAAATAAATACTGAACTCTGAATGCAATTATAGAGCAATCAATGACGCCATAACCCTGTATATATATTATATTATTATACTATATATATAGTTGCATTTGTGCTTTTTAAAATATATATATATATATATGTTATATTGATGCTGATAAATAAATAAAGGGAGAGTATACTTATAGTATATAAGCATATACTATATATATATATAGTAAATATTCCTCTCAGTGAGTAAAACCACTGACTGATATCTCAAATGATGGAAACAAAAAACTGTTTTGTTTTGTTTTTAATTAAGGTATTTCAGACCAGCTAACCTAAAGAGATAGATCAGATGGCAGCATATATATATTTGCAATTATCTGGAGACATTTCACTTGTGAATGTTGGGCTGGTAGGGAAAATGTGTCATATTAAATATTATAAGGAGACACACAAAACGAGCAAACACAGCATTAGGAAGAAGAAAGCAAAAGCTTAGATGATATGTTTGCTGAGAGTGTTCATCTAGGCTTCCTCTACTTTCTTTCTTTCTTTCTTTCTTTCTTTCTTTTTTGTATTTTAAAGAAATGATCCCCATCTCGAATTCTCCAAAAGAAGGATTGCAAAGGAGGCTAACATGAACTTCAGATGTTTAGAAGAAGTAGAGACTACCTTTCTGGGTTCAGGGTAGCTATCTATCCCCTTTGATCAAAGACCTGAGAAGCTAAGGCTGTTCACAGAAGTGCAGTTGCCGTTGCAAATTTGCAAGCTGGAGAGGGCTCTCTCTTCACCAGGAAATGAAGAAGTTAATTCCTAGGGTGCATCAGGCTTGTCAAAGACCAAACATGTCAGTGCTACCATTACTAGCCAAGCGTTTTAATCGTAAGAATCTGGAGACATTCACTCTCCACCATCAAAAATGACATCATAACTAAAACGGCCTTCAGCCCACATAACAGCACCCTAGCTGGACTCACACTTTGGATTAATTGCATCCTAGGCATGGTGTACGCACACACACACATACACTGGTACCCCGATTCCTCCTCTCCCCCCCCCCTTGTGGAAAGGCGGTTTTGAATACCCTACTTTTCAAACGGGGCCGGCAGATTGGTTTTCAAAACATCACATTTCCATCCCGGCACTTTGTAAACAACTCCCTGATGGAAGACCCAGGGCAGAAATTCAAAGGCATTCGTCGTAAAAGCCCACGATTGATAATCTTTGACTCTTGACTAGTCTAGGAAGATGAGAGGGGGGAAGGAGGGTGAAAGGCAAGAAATTAGAAATCAATTCCTTGGATATATATATATATATATATATATATATATATATATATATATATATATATATATATATATATATATATATATATATATATATATATATATTTGTTTATATATATATATATATATATATATATATTTATTTATATATATATATATATTTTATATATATATATATATAAATATATATATTTATATATATATATATATATTTATATATATATATATATATATATAATATATTTATATATATTATATATAAATATATATATAAATATATATATATAATATATATATATATATATTTGTTTAAATTGCTCTTCTTTTGGCATTTTGTCCGAATTCAGATGTTCTATTCAAATCCCAATAACAATTCTGCAGACAAGCAGGCAGATCTGGGAGCCCCGCGCCGTTCTTTATAAACTACTGGAAAGAGGGCAAGGTTTTCACAGAAAATCCTCCCACGTCCCCCACAGTAGCAGCTGAGTCTAGCGCCCATGTCCCCCAGCGACCACTGGATTTAAGCACACAGCCTCTCTTACACCCATATCCTAACGGTCCAATAGATTCACAACAGGTAAAGGCATCATAGCGAGGGGGACCCAAATTAATTTGCATCGCGGAAGGAAGGAAGGAAGCAGAGCAGAGCAGAGAAAAAACACAAACATTCCCCCGCTCCCTTGAAGTCTAAGATTCCCTCCAAAGGACACCAACACCAGCTTCGACACACACACACCCGGCTTCCCTTCTCACAACCTAGGCACGCATTTTATTATTTTTTGTGTGTGCAGGTCACTTACTTTTCAATTAGGTCTGCCCCCTGAATCATCGCGGAAGACGGAAGGAGCTGCGTTTGAGGGACCTCTAGAGATTCAAGCTGGGGTTGGCTTGGCCAAGCAAGTTTCTTTCGCGCGTGGGAGGGAGGGGAAGAATCCAAATTATGCAGTTCGGCTCCCGGATCGGTAGCGAACAATTCAGGGAAATGGGTGATCGGGTTAAAAAAAAAAAAGAGAGATCCAGGTCCCTGCACTGGGTGAAGCCCACCGAGTCACCCGTACGGATTGGCGCCTTCCTGCAGCATCTTGAAGTTAATTACAGCTGTACATGTCCTTCGCCACCGGTCCGTCTTTGCCCCCTCCCCCGCTTTTTTTTTAAAAAAAACCCTCCCTTATTCAGGTTTACTAGTTCAACCTCAAATCAGGATGGAGTTGAAGAAGATACGGAGAAGGGGGGGGGACTAGGAGGACGGGAGGTCCCCTCCCTTTGGTACTTGAGCAGCGTTCTTCCAAACTCTGAACAATGGATAAAGATTGGAGAGGTGGAGGGAGAAAAAGAGAAAAAGGAAAAGGGGGGAGGAAAACAGAAGGGAAGAGTAGCGACGCGAGGGAGGGGGGGCGCGAGAGGAACACTTTCTATAGAAAGAATCCAAATCCGGTTTAAAAAAGAAAATACCGCGGCTAATATTAAATTAGGGCAGAAAAGCGTCTTCTCGTGCGGAGAGGCGTTGAGCCCATCCCTTTGGAGAACTTTTTAGGCGGGAGGAGCAGGGTCGGGGGACAAGGACGCAGCGCAGAAGAGGCTGCTCAACTTCGCGGGGACACTTAAAAGAAGCTGTGCCCAAGACGCCTAGACAAGCAGAAAGAGAAGGAGAGGGAGGGAGGGAGAAAGCGAGAGAGCTGGTCCCTTTCCCACAAACGCACGACTGAAGCGTGAAAAGGCTCGCAAGGAATCCGCTCAACTCAGCACAGACCGCCCCTGTTGGAATTATTTTAAACTGCACAGAAGGGAGGACGGGGAGGGGGATGCAACTAGAAGGGGCGAGGGGGGGGTGTTTCCAAAGAGCGCTCTTGGGAAGTAGAGACCCGGTCCGGAGAGAGAGAGAGAGAGAGACGCGCGGGGTGTCCCCACTTCTCCCCAGCTCCGGCGCGCTCCTTTCTCTTCGTTTGAGCCTCATTGTCTCGGGGCGCGCATCTTTGGAAGCTTAAGGGCAAACTTCGCCTCCTTCTCGCCTCCAGCCTGGCTACCTCCCCTCCTCAACGCCGCCGCTACACAGCAGCACTCCTGGACAACAGCTAAAGTGAAAACGAAGCGCTTGACAAACTTCCCCCTCTCCACCTAGGCACAACAAGCCCCGCGCGACAAAGAGGAGATTCGCGACAATGCCTCCCCCCGGGCACCCTAAAGGACCCTGCCGAGACCCCTGTAGATTTTAAAAATAAATAAATCGCTTAAACGGATAAATAACGAGGCTCCCACTCCTTCCCGAGGCTTCCGAGGGAGAACCTACCCATGTATTCAATCTCCCGTGGAATTGATGGTATGCCGCCGTCTTACTCGCCCCCCCCCCCCTTTCCCCGCAGCTTAGTTCAGATCTCGGATAATCCTTGGGAAACGTTTCGTCTTTGTTTTCTTCTGTTTTGAACCTCTCTCTTTCTCTCTGCCTGAACGCAAGGGTCCCGGAGACAGGCGCGCACCCGCAGATCGGCGATCTAGTCCCTCTCTTTCCCCCCCCCCGCCCCCAGCGTAAAAGTTGTCCGCTTCCAAGTCCCCTTCTTCTTTCTCTTTCGCTCTACAATTACGAAGTCGAGGCAACAGATGGGCTGGAAGTTAAGAGCTGGAATTTTTCCTACTTTATCATCAAAGCATTCTCCGCGCCTCTGTATGTGTATTTGTGCCTGCGTCTCTACAAATATGTGTATATACGCGCAGGCACACACTTAGAAAGGGTGTGAGTTCGTCTGTCTTAAATAACTTTTAGGGTTTATTTGTTTGGTGGGTGGGTGTGTGGGTGTGTGTGTACCATTCGTATATACGGAGAGATGGATATATATATAATGATTTCTAGGGCTATTTTCAGATCTTCGAGTTAAAATTAAAATTAGTTAAAATTAAAATTAGTTAAAATTCCAGGGTGGAGGAGGTGATAGATCCACTAGATTTGCCCCCACTGGAAAAGGGCTCTCTTTCTCTCTCTCTCTCTCTCTCTCTCTCTCTCTCTCTCTCCCGCTTGCCCCCTCCCCAGGCTCCCAATATTTTCCCTCTTCGAAATCAAACTTCTCCCACCACCCAGTTGTGAAGACGGTGCTGTTTCATCTTAATTCATTTGCAACAACCAATCCGCCCGAGCGCGACCCCCCCCCCCGGCCAGCCCGAGCGCGCGGGTTTGTTTTTGCTTCGTTTTCTCACCAGAAAGCAAGTCCCCCCCCCTCCCCTATTAACCTGTTACTTGAAATCGCGCCTTTCCCCTGCACGGGCTGTCTGTCTGGCAGGTGCCTGCTTTCTATGTCGGTGTGGGAGGGGGTGGAGGAGGAGGGGGAAAACCTCGGGCACTCCTCTCCTCCTCCTCCCCCCCCCCCATCTCCGTCTTGCTAGTTTTGCTAGAAAGCTTTTCAACCGCTCTGAAAGACAAGTGCAAAGCGCCCCCCCTCCGCCCCAGTGTTCGCTCTGCCCCGCCCCGCGCTGGCCTGTGAATGCAGGGCGCTCGGGCGCGCGTCTGACTGGAGGAAGAAGCGGGGGGCCGATTAGACGGAGACGGAGCCGACATGGCTGGCTTAAAACTCCCCGAGAGCGCGGCGGAAGTTTTGAGACGGGCTCAGCTCGAGGGAAGGGGCGTGGGAGGCGACGGAGGGACCCTCCGGGTGGCGGCGAACTCGGGAGGAACCGGGGAAGGGGGGCTTCTTCCCGCCGCTGGAGCTTCCCATCCCGGCTCAAGCCTTTCTCATCCCTTGCCTGCTAAAAGAGACCGACCCCCGCTCCTCTTTGCCCAAGCGGGCGAGGAAGGAGTTCACTTTTGCAAAACTTTGCCTCCCGAGGTTTTGATTTAAAATTAAGAAGGGAACCCCCTTCGTCCCCTCGCCCGACCCCAAAGTTTCTGGGCAACTGTAAGCGCAGGGCTGGGGAGGGAGGGAGAGAGAGAGAGAGGAAAAGAGAGAGAGATGAAGAGAGAGAGAGAAAGCGCGATGTAAATTCTGCCTAAATCTCCCCCTTCCTCGGCGCGATGAAAAGCCGGCTCAAGTTCTGCCTTTTCTCCTGCTCCCCTCTCCCTCCCCTCCTCCTTCCTGCCTTTCCCCGAATCCCTGGAAAGTAACGGATTTTGAAAAGGGACGGAGGGAAGGCGCCGGTGCCGGCCTCCAGGCTAAGTTCTACAGCGCCCTGCCATGGCTCCTTCGCTGCCTTCATTCTGGCTCCGCTTTCCTCTCCCCCCCCCCCCTTCCTTCTCTCTGTCTCTCCCTTGACAGTCTCGGCTCGCAAACGTCACTGCTATGGATATTTAATTATACTGTATTTTTTTAATCACGCAGGCCCCGTTGCGGGGATGCAAAAAAAGGAGGGGGGAACAATTACTCCTAGCTGACTTTGATAATGCGGGGCAGGGGGTGCGCGCCCCTACTTAAAAAAAAATTCTCCCCACCATAACTCTGAGATCTCTCTCTCTCTCTCTCTCTCTGTCTCTGTCTCTGTCTCTCTCTCCCTCTCTCTTGTTTTTCTTCCAAAAGGAATAAATATCTGGAGGGGAGGGGGCGGAGAACCCTTCGCCGTCCCTTTTGTCTTTCCTTACCTTCCCGTTTTGTTTTAAAAGCAAAGCCCCCAGAAAGTCCGGCACGTAAAGCGAAGCGTTGCAAAAGATTGTGTTCAATGAATAATGAGGCATAACCCCACATGATTGACTGGATCATTTGCTGGGGCTGGAAACGGAGGAAAGGGGGGGGGGAGAAGAAGAGAGGGGAGAGAGAGGGAGAGAGAGAAAGTGGACAAGGGGAACTCTCCCAGATCTACTCTCGGCCTGGCTCTCTTCGATCTGGGGAGCCCGTCCCGAGGACCAAAGAGATCCGGAGCTCCTCGCTTTCTCGCCCCCCCTCCTTAGGTATCCCCCCCCCCGTTTTTTTTTCCTTGATAGCGATCAGGCAACCTCGCAAGACATTGGCGGCTCCTGCTCGGGTAGGTAAAAATGCATTGTACCGTTTTAAAGAGAGAGAGAGAGAGAAACACACAGACACACATACACATAGACAGAGACACAAGCTCCATCCATTGTCATCTGGGCGTAATTCGCGGCAACCAGAGAGGTCTTGCGGCATTTAGCTTTGATGAGCCAAATGCCGAACCCTTGATATAATAATCTACAAAGAACCGGCTGAGATCGTCCATTTTCGCCACCCGCTCGCCGCCTCCCCCCCCCAAAGGTCCCCCCACCAGCCCGCTTCCCTTTCTCCCCTCCCTGCCTAAGGAACTCAGGTTGGGCAGGTGGGAGAGGGAGGAAGCGTTTAACACCAAGCTGTTTTGGGCATGACCTTGAGCCCCGGGTAAACACACTTATCCCAACCCAGCAATTCCTCCAAGATCTATCTCTCCCCCCCCCCCCCCGCTTCCCGCCGCCGCCGCCACCACCACCCCAAGCCGCCCGCCTCTGATGCTGCTGCTGCCGCCGCCGCCGCTGCTACCGCCGCTGCTTTGGATCCAAGCTTACACCAACCTTCCCCCCCTGTCATTTTTCCCCAAACAAACCCGAAGGATCTGTCCCTATTTAAGGAGAAGGGGAGGGGTGGGGAGAGAGAAAAAGAGAGAGGAACGAAAGGGTGGGGGGGACGGGAAGCGACCACGGAGGAAAAGGGACACAGAGAGAGAAATACACACACGTAAATACACAACACACAAGCACTCTCAACGACTATTTCAGCCCGGCTTCTTACCTGTTCTTGCAAACTATTTCAAGTCCGATGCTTTGCAAAAACTCCGGAGGGGAGCTTGAGCGGGCCCCGCAGGATCGCGCGCAGCAACAGACCCCCCAAAAGCCGGGCGCTTAAGAGAAGTAATCAACGATAAAGTGACGTTGATCCGCACTGTAACCTTGTGGCGTATTTAATGTAAATAAGCAGTTATGTTGCCAATCGCACGCACGCAAACACAGAAAGGTCTCCGGCGTTGCATTTTGATGCTTTCCATTAAGGCTGACTTTATTTACATACACTATTTAGGGGAAGGGGGGACGGAGAGAGAGAGGGAGAGGAGAGAGAGGGAAGATCACGATGGTAGGAAGACAATACTACTGCCAAATGATTATGAAAATATGATTTTAATTAATCACGTAGTAGGCAAGGAAATTAGCATACGGTAATTAAACTTCCAGGGGAAAAAAAGGAACGAAAGAAAGGACAGGCGGGGAGGGAAGGGGGGGGGGGAGAAGCCATGAAGCTTCTTTGCCTTATAGGTTTTAAATAATCAGGAAATATAGATTTAAAACCTTAGGGGTTTTTTTTGTCTGTTTGTTTTGTTTTATTTTTGGGCTCCCCCAAATCCACTTTATTACCCAGCCAATAACTTTTTCTCTCTCTCTTTTTTTTTTAAAAAAAGGAAAGCAACTTGAAAAGGTTGGGTTTGTCTTGCAAGGCTTGGTGGAAGGTGCAATCAAGCAAAAAGATGGGGGGGGATTGAGGAATAGGTTAGATGTGGCTAATAAATGAAAAGGAGAAGAAGGGGGGTGCGAATGAGGTGGGGGAGAAGGCTGTAGTTGTGGATTCCACAGCCCCATCTGTGACAAAAGCAGGGGCCTTCAACAGCCTCTTTGTGATGGGGTTATATAATGAGGGTGGAGTAATTATTGGAAGGGGGGTGCAGAGAATGTTATAATAAACAATAATAGTCCAATGCATTAGAGAGAGAGAGAGAGAGAGAGGAGAGAGAGCGAGAGAGATGAGAGAGAGAGAGGAGAGAGATCATTTGGTGAGCCACCTAATGGGAAGGAAAGAAGAAGAAGAAGAAGAAAAGAGGAGGAGAGGAGAGAAAGAAGGAGAGAGAAAATCAAGATCCAATAAGCTGAAAGAGAGAGAGGAGAGAGAGATCATTTGGTGAGCCACCTTAATGGGAAGGAAAGGGAAAGAAGACGAGAAGAAAAGAGAGAGAGAGAGAAAATCAAGATCCAATAAAGCTGAAAGAGAGAGGAGAGAGAGAGATCATTTGGTGAGCCACCTTAATGGGAAAGGAAAGGAAAGAAGAAGAAAAGAGAGAGAGAGAGAGAGAGAGAGAGAGAAAATCAAGATCCAATAAAGCTGAAAGAGAGAGAGGAGAGAGAGAGAGACGAGAGAGAGAGAGAGAAGAGAGGAGGAGAGGAGAAATCAAGATCCAATAAAGCTGAAAGAGAGGGAGAGAGAGAGAGAGAGAGAGAGAGAGAGAGAGAGAGAGAGAGAGAGAGATGCTTGGTTAAAAAGAGATGGAAGCAGACTGATTATTCAAAATGCCGAGCCACAGGGACACTTAAAACATTGATTCAGGTAACACAAGTTCCATCTCCATTGAAATGAGGTCCCTCAAGATGACCGGCATACATTTTAAATCAGTTTACATGATTAAAAAAAGAGGGGTGGGTGGGAGGGCAGAAACATTACACAAGGAGAAATCATCTGGAATAAAGGCAGATATGTACTAGAGGAGAAAAGTTTAGATATTTGGTCAAAATCCCTGGAACAACTTGTTGATAATAGGAATACCAGGGTTTTAACTTAAGCACTTAATCAACCCTTCCAATTTTCCTGATTTTTCTCTTCCTAAAACTGTTCTGCCTACCCCTCTTCTCCCTTCCCCGAGGGGGGGAGGGAAACTTGACATTTCTTTCCTAAAGTTTCTGAACTATTCTTAAAAGCGCACAATAATAATAGGTAGCAACGTGGAGAGAATTTGTACTTGTTTCCAGAATGTGGGAATTGATTCTGCACTTTGAGATATCTCTGAAATCCTCTTTATAAATATTCCAAATATTCTCTCTCTTTTTTTTTTCCCTTGTAGAAATTAGCATAGCAGCCACATCAATAATATCACTATCGCTACGGGAATGATAACTAAAGCAGTGGAGGGGTGTCTTTATAACAGTTCTTCATGGATCAACTGATTATATTCTCTTCGTCTTTTGAATTTGTTATTGTAAGTCAAGTGATTCTTTATAAGTGACAGGCCTGACAAAGAGATGAGGATGGGAAAAGCAGGTCGAAAGGAAGTCACCATATGGACTTTGAAAAAGGCATTTTTAGAAAACAAGATAATGGTGAAAATGGATCTTGTCTTTTAACCCTTCGTGGGCCTTGATTCATGGCCGCGTTAAAGCGCGATATGCTTTTCCCTAAAAATAAAAACACAGCATCGTTCAGTTCTTTGGAGCTGTTTGGAATTACGAATGAGCTTCTTACGAAGCATTTAAAAAATAATTAAAAGTTAGAAGATATTGAGATATAATGTTAATCTGGCCTGTGTACGGATAGTCCTTGATTTACAACAAGTTATGTAGTGACCGTTCAAAATTACGATGGCACTGAAAAAAAAGTGACTTTAGGACAGCTTTTCCTACTTATTGCAGCATCCCCATGGTCACGTGATAAAAAAATTCAGACACTTGACAACTGGTTCCTTTTTATGACGACTGCAGTGTCCTCAGATCATGCGACCACCTTTTGCGACCTTCTGGCAAGCCATGTCAAAAGGGAAGCCTGAGCCGCTTAACAACTCTAGCAAGCAAGGTCGTAAAATGCCTGTGGATATCGGTACTCACTGCGCTTCCTTTGGGCATACAGAATGGCAATATAGCTGTCTTAATACATGAGCACCTCCAGAAGTTATCTTGGGGTAGATTCCCTTTTCAATTCCCTGCCGGTGTGGATTTCCTTATTTTGCTGCCGTCTGATAAGGCTTTGGAGTAATGATTTCTACGTGGCCGTTCTTCCTGAACACAGTTAGAATGATTGTAACCAGTGCGCTTGGTTTAAAGTTCAAAAAGAGTTGTTCCATAAGCTCAAGAGGTATTCCATAACAAGAGAAACCTAAAGTAATGTGGAACTAGCATCATGTGAAGACGCCTATTAAAGACTAACATTTAGAAAATACGTACTCTGGCTGCTGTGGTTTGTTTGTTTGCATGCTTTCAGTGCCTTCAAGTCAGTCCGTGATTCCTGCTTGGACAAGTCCCTGTAGATAGTCTGGCAACATTTTCAGGGGTGTCTTTACTAGTCAGTGCCACCTTCTACAGCTGGGAGAGAAGCGCTGGCCCCCAAATCACCAGTAGACTTTATGACGAGGGCAGGACTAGAACACTTAACCTCTTGGTTCTAGTTCAATGCCTTTAGCCACAACACCAAACACCAAACACTATGGATTTTCTAATCATCCTTAGAAAAGGAAGGTTGCCTTTCTTTCTTTTCTCCCTCCCTTCCTTCTCTACTTCCTTCCTTCCTCCTCTCTTTCCCCTTCTTTCTTCCCTTACCTCTCCCCTACTCCTACCCTATCTCTTCCCCTTCCTGCCCTCTCTCCTTCTCTTTCTCTCCCTTCCAAATAAGGTGGTGTTACAACAGGCGCTGGGGATGGTAAACAAAGCAACTCAAACTGTATATTATAACCTTTTAAATGGAATAACAAAAGTATAAGAATGGCAAAGAAAAAGAATAACTATGTGAATGTATACCTATAATTGTATGTAAGAGAATAAATGATAGTAAGAATATAAAGCACAATATAGGTAAACAATATTTGGTTATAAATAGCTAAGTATAAATAAATATAGAATTGTACATAAAAAGGGATAACGAATAAGGAGACCATGAATGCAAGATAGAAATGTATAGAAGGGAAAAAACTATCTGTAAAGAAACCGATATGGAACTGCTGTAGGATATATGATGGAACTTCTTGTTCCTATGTTGTTTTAAGACATGTGTTTGTTTTTGTTGATGTGTTTATGTGTTTAAAAAAAAAAAAAAAAAAAGGAAAGTTGCTGTGGAGGACTTGACTAAAGCAGGACTAAATTTTCTACCATGCAGGAGGAGGAGGAGGAGGAGGAGGAGGAGGAGGAGGAAGAGGAGGAGGAGGAGGAGGAGATTCCTATCTAATTTGCTGTGGTCCTTGATGTCCTTGACAAGGAATTCATATAAAATAGACTTTGAGGAGTGGGGGAGAACCCTTTTCACTCCTACTAAATCAAATACTAGAAAGAAAATTCTAACTACAAAGTTCTTAATACAGGAGTGGCTAGTTTAGCCGCTCATGGGAAAGACAAAATGAGAAAAAAGGGTGGGAAAGTGGCTTATGGACATTTTTCACACTTATCACCTTTGTAGCATCCCCACGATCAAAATTCAGAGGCTTGGCAAATGGTTCATACTTATGACCATTGTAGTGTCCCAGGATCAGGTGATCCCCTTTTGCAAACTTTTGACCAGCAAAGTCGAGAGGGGGGGAAGACAGATTCACTTAACAACCATGTTATAATTTATCAACTGTGGGCAATTCACTTAACAACTGTAGCAAGAAGGGTCGTAAGATGGGGAAAAGCGCACTTAGCAAATGTCTCAGTTAACAACAGAAATTTTGGGCTCCATTGTGGTTGTAAGTCAAGGACTAGTTGTACTGTATTAGTCCGGGCTGACTATTTCAAGCATATTTTGGAATGGCCCAAAAAATGAGTGTGCAAACATGAGTGTGAAACTTCTTCCTCAAAATCCAAACTCACAATCTGCAAAGGGTGAAGGATTTGTGCGGATACTTTTCCCCCTCTGAAAATATGTCTGTGGTTTGTGGTGTTTTCTTTTTCTCTCTTATAAAGTGGGAGCCCACAGAGGGCAGGAAAGCAGATGTTCTCAAGGAAAAGGAGTACTTTTCAAGAGAAAAGAAAAAAAATATTTTCTCCCGCCTCAATCTTAGCAACTCTGCTCAGGTAAATAGCTTCTATTGGATAAAGGAGCTGTGAAAACAAAGTGTTGATATTCAAGGCATTTAGAAATTAAAGTGAATCCGATTAAACTTAGGTTGTCAAGAGAATATCTTGCTTTTGTTTAGCCTAAATTCATTCTCAGCTTACTTGAAACAGAGAGGAGAGCTCTACAGAAATTAAAGTAGATGATTCACCAGTCGACTTTAAAGTCTCCATGTGTGAAGCTGCCATGTATGAAATACTCTACATATGGAGAGCAGAACATGCAAAACAAAAAATATGGTTCTGCAGAAAAAGAAGAGGTAGAACATTAGAGGAGAAGAACATATATCACTCATGCAAATCAGAGGTCATGAGAACATGTCTATTCAGGGGGGGAAAATGGGCTTGCTAAAATTGTT